>NW_020955651.1:283712-301408 GCF_003031625.1 Empidonax traillii
AAAAAAGTAAAACTGAATTCTAAGTGGAGTATAACCAAGTCATAGGGATAAACTTCAAGACCTTAATCCACAATAGCATGTGGAAGAGGAGGATATTCAGTAGGAGGAACATGCTTGCTGTGAGAAGAAGACTTGTTCTAACCTCTGGGCAACTGCCTATTTTTATACAGCCAAAAAGTCCCTTCTGAGTACAGCAGTGCCTGAAGACATCTGCAGACAGCCACAAGTATACCCAAAGAGAAATTCAACAGGAGGAACCGCAGTGTTTGGCTGCATGGAATTCTTAAATTGTGTTTACTGAATTCTTAAATTGGGTTTGCACAGTAGTCTTACTGTTCTGGAATATTTGACAGTCATGAATTATACAAATAAAACGTCTGGACAAAAGGCTGTGCTTTCCAGGAAATGTACCTTGAAGGGACAAAAATCTAGAAAATTTCAGACTTTGCAACCAGGAGCTAGACTCTCCACAAGGCTCAGGGGTTCCTATTTAAGGCAGTTTGGTTTGTTATTCCACTTATCCGGTTACTGACCACTATATCAGGGTAGGTTATCCTTTCAGTCCTCTGAAGCTGTTAAATATCACTGAATTTGACAAACCAAAATTAATTAGAATAGTTGTATAATAGAATAATCATATCAGAAAGCAAGAAAACAGAATTAATCACGTTGGCATGTAAAGATGTCTATTGACTTCCAAGAGCAGTTGTTTTGATTATGTACATAACACCTATCTATACTAAGACTCTGTTCAAGCCCCAAACTTATTCCATTCTGGCTGAGAATTTTTATCTCTTCACATAGAAAGAAACAAGTAGTTTCAGAATAAGCAAATAAATGTACAGAGCACTCTAATTTACAGAAGTATATAAGTCTTCTTACCCCGTGGGAGGCTTCCAGGTATCATACCTCTATGTACATATGAGCACACAATGCCTATAAAAATAGGGCTCAGACGTATGACAAGATGTACAAGTATTTGGCATCTTAATTTGGATAGCCACATCCAATTGTTGATACACAAAAACAGACCAGACTACAATTACAAAGGTATATACAACACCAGTGTTTACCATTATAGCAAGAGATAGCATCTGAGACACCTGATTAGCTTTCAGTAACTATTTGTTGACCCATTTTTCAGGAAAATCCCTCCTCCATTCATTAAACTGTTCTTAACTCAGAATTTCATACAGGCATATTTGTAAGAGGTGCTACTCGATTATTTAGGCTCATGAAAGCTACTTTTGCAGAGCCAGCAGAGGGAGTACAGACATCATTTTACTTATCAGCTGTGAAAGAGATACCTTGTAAGAAAGCACTAAAAGAGCTGCGCCTGTAAACCTAATGCGCTTAATTTAAGGCATGCCAAGAACTTCCTCGGGCTTTCACAAACATGTATGTCAACGGGCAGTAGACTTGGTGTTTTGTTTCTGATCCTCAACCAGCTGCCACATCTCAAAATCTCATACCTGAGGCAGGAGCAATTCTAAGAGTACCAACAAGTACCATAAGCTTGATGCCTTGTATGTAAAAAGAAACAAACAAACAAGCAAACCACAAAAAAACCACACATACCCCCCCCCCCAACAACCAAAACTATTATATAGCTACAATTTAAGATAATCAAGTTTTTATTCCTATGGATTCTGCTCTCAGTTCCAGAAAAGCTAAACCCTTTCGGTTGTTCATTTCTTAAAAAGCAGCTTCACCTGGAAGACAAGCTGAGAAACCCAAGAGTTTAACATGACCCACAAGCAAAGGTGCCAGGAAGGCACAGAGCAGTGTTGGACCAGAAGGTAACAAACAGCAAACCTTTCTGCTGGCACTCACAGAGGCACACATCTACTGGCAAAGCTGGTTTTACACATCCTCTGAGGCAAGAGCTCTGCTGCTTTATTTAGCATTTCCATTGATCAGCCTGCTTTGGAGTTGGCACTTACGACTGAACGGTGTTGACACAGTGGCGGCTGTGGAAACGGTTTTTGAAAGAGGAACAGGCTTTAAGCAGACAGATTGATAGCTTTTTGCCATCTCATGGAGGCAAGTGCAAAGCTCTAGGCCAACATGAGACAACATACCTTCCTGGCAAAAGCTCTGCAAACAAGACACTCCCTTCTTTTTTAGTCTGCAAAACTACATGGATTTTTTCTTTTTTTTAATAAACTCAGTATATCCCAACCTGTTGGTAAGAAGCTAGGCTAATATAAAATTCTTGCCAAACATCTTCAGCATTTATCAAATAATTTTACTGGGTAGCTATTTCTAAGTTTCACTATTTAAAAGTCTGCATATGAAAATTTCACAAAAGTGCAATACATGCCTTTGTCTCAAAGTTTCCTCTTGAAGAGCAGCAAAACACTCCTCCTCCTAAAGAAAAGATAAATTTCCACCATCTTAAACTTCATATGAACTTTAGAAAGCTTTCACAGCTTGAATCATTAGATTTTGATTAGTACTTGCCAGAAAAAAATGTGCCTGTAGCTACGTAATTTAGCCTTCACTTGTTTTAAGCTTTAAAAATAGAAGAACCACCCTTCGGCAAGTTAGATGGCTGCTTCTATTCCCCATCTACAGGAAAACGGTGTTCACTTCTCAGCTTTTCAAACAGTAGATTCACAAAATTAATAAGTCAGTCCACTCTGAACTGGTTCCCATCTTACAGAGTTTACATAATATTTTATGTCTGTTTTACCCCTAGCATGCAACAAGACCACCTCACGGTTTTGCTGTTGAATATCAGGGTTCCTTCCTGCAGTGTTCTCTATTTGTGTGCTGTGCTTGGTTGGTTCCCAGGACTCTGGCCAGGCTGCTCAGTACATTTTATGAAGAGCAACCACAGCAAGAAAAGCTATGCTTTTTTCATTGCAAACATGGTGACGATCGTGTATCTGGATGTGTCCCAACCACTCTGATCATCCTTCCCTTCTCCAAGTTATTGCAGTCTCTCGTGACTGTTTCTGCAAGTATATGAGAAGCTTATCCAGATAGGAAAAATGCTGGTTTTTGGGCAGACTGGTTATCTAACCAGACTCACCACACAGATAACACACAACAAGTGCCAACTCAAAACACAGCACAGAACTACACTGAACCTGCTTGAGTCAAGCAAATATGAAACCATACTTACAGGAAATATACCACAATTCTAATTCATCCTGCAACTGGAGCCTTGTTAATCTCCCAAATAATTATGTTTGTAACACCCTTTACATTTGACAGGCTGACATTAGGCTTCTAATCAACAAGTTAAAACACATGATCCATTTATATAAACTAAGTCAGTGGGGTGGTAACGGCCAAAAAGCCCCTTCAAACCCGAGTATATTTGAAGCATCCTTCTTCTCAGTTAAGTGTCTACAGCAAAGTCCACAGAACTTTACACTTTAAAATTACTGGAGCTGCCTTTATGGATCTACAGGGGCTTGTTGCTATCTCCATTTTTAACCTGAAAAACTAAATACCTTTCATTTACTCAAGATTAGTACTTCAATAGTTAGTAATAGACAGCATGCAGCAGATGCAAGAGTTTTTTAAAAGTCAATATTGAAATTGCGCCCTTCTCTATCCCCTGCTTTCACCACCTGAAGTTCAGAAGACTGTGTGCATTCCATGGTTCAAGTTTACATTCTTCCCATCATACGCAAGATTCACCTGACCAAATGGAAACACCTACATTTAAGATAAGCAGTTCAGTTTCGGGGTTTGTTTTGTTTTGTTTTTTAATAGGCAATGGATACATTATAACTTCTACACCAAAATATCAAATTTAGCCACCTAGGACAAGATCTAAAATAGTTACATGAATCTCATCTTAGATGTGCTTGTGTCACTTCAGCAACAGAAGAGGCTCAGAGTGACCAGTTTCAGTTTTTTTAACATGCTTATGTAAGTGGCCAGGATTGCTCTGCCAGTCGGCTGGGCTGAACTCGCGTATCAAGCAGCTGCACTACCATGTCAGAGCAGGCACATGCAAGAGGAAGGATGTGGCTTCACAGTTAGTTTAGGAATATCCGAGCTTGTGCTACAGCCAGAAGGTACAGCCCTGCGCCAGCACTGCCGCTCACCTGACCTCAAGGTCAGGGGACAGCCCTAGATGAGAACCAGTGACAAGGAAGACGACAGCAGCAATGCCTGCAGTTCCTCCTGAAGGTCACACTGTGACGAGGACTGCCCCCTTCCAGCCAGTACAGGCCTCACCGGCTCAAGTCAATCATGGAAGCTCTTCTCCACACCTCCACACTCATCCTGGGAGAGAAGTGCCTAACTGCATGTTCTCTGCAATGCCCCACTGCAGAGCCATCACCAGGATCCCACTTCAGCCTTCCCCCTTCCAGGTCAAGCAAAGCCATCTCACTTCACCTCTCCCCACACACCATAGGACAGTCCCTTATCAACTTAGTGATGTCTCTGCCAGCCTCTCTCTGTCAGGAGAGCTGCAAAACAGGGCACCATTTTGGATGTGGCCTCAAGAGCATGATTGAGGGCAAAAACCCATTGGTTACCTCTTGCTCAACCAGCCCAGTATGGGCCAGTCCTTGCCAGCACAGAAGAGCCCTTCAGCTGGCTCAAGCAACCTGTCCCACGGGGTAGCCAAGACCTTTTCTACAGAACTCCTCCTCTCCACCAAAGGGTAGAGGTGCCAGGCAGCAGAGGCAGCCCCAGCTCTCCTGTTCACCCTCAGCCCCAGAATTTAGACCACACAGCAGCCCTACCTCTATTTTCAGCTACTGCCACCTGTGGCAATGAAGAGGAAAGCCTGTCAGAAGGATTTTTACTTTGCCAGCTCAATGGTGATCATAAGGGCCTTTGGCAACTCCTCATAGAAGTGTGAAACTGGCCTGTTTTATGATCACTGCCTCAAGGTAACATTTACTTCATGCAGTTCAAAGCATTTTGCCCATGATTATATACATAGCTTTGTTCTCCATATTCATTTCTGTAGCTTTAGATTTGACAATAGAAGGAGCCTATGAAAATTCAGTGTTGCAGTTCTGGAGATGTCCACTTACCAAAGATGTTACTACTGAATCTTCACAGAAAGCAAAGTACTCCCCTCAAGCATCCATTCCTTGTATTTTTCCATCTGGTAAAACAATTTCCTGACCTAGGAGGTTGCTTAAGTTTACAACACAGCTTTAGGGTGTCAGACTTCACACAACCAAGACAACCCTTTCTAAACAATTTTGTTAATACAGTTTGAGAAGTTGCTGTCCAGTGCCCAGCAACACCAGGATAAACATGGGAAAAAGAACGCCATATGTGAATTGTTCACTCACAAGCAGACTTAGCATGTACCACTGCTTTATATGCTAGTATTTCATTTCGGGTGTGCATGCGTACTAAAGCTCTTTCAAAAGGTTCTCATAACCTGGTATGCAACATGAGTGGCTGCCTATCTGAAGGACAGCTCCACTTATAGTAACCAACACACATAAATCCAGTAAGCAAGAGACCATACTTTTTCTCAAATCCTAGAAAATTTTGCCCTTTACTACCAAATCTCAACTTGTTTTAGAGATACAGTTCTAATTCAGGAACAAATCCTTTAGATCTGCAGTCACCACAGCCAGATCTACCTATTACCAAAACACATCTGAAATCAGACTCTGTGAAGATGTTAAGATGTTTCACAATGCAAAGCAAGCTCATTTTAGAATGTGAAAAATCACTGCCACTGTTAACTATGTGGATTTCAGAGCAGAAGTAGGTGAACACAAGGTGAAACTATTTGAGTTATTAATAAAGCAGAAGTAAAGCAGTTGTGTTAGCAGTGGTAAAGCACTTTTCCTACCCTCCCCAGCTGTCACTCTCAACTATGTATATTTGAAAGCCACCTGGCATAGATCCTGACAGCCAGAACCATTTCATGTTTCATACAACCTCACTAGAATGAGGCTGCTAGACACTGCTCTAATTTAAGTATTGATTTGCACTGTATTCAATAGGGTTCATGAAATTTTGCACCAGCTTCATTCCCAAGTGAAGAAAAATTGGCAGACCCAAGAAACGTAAAGCATTTTGAAGTGCAAAAGCAACGCTAACCACAGTAGCGCCTAGATAGAAGTGAAAAACTCCTGTTAAATATGCATATTAAGATAGTGATTTAGTCTCTACTGTATCTAAATAACCAGAACAGATTCAAAAATACCACTCTTTCTCAGATAATTAAAGGGCTAACCATACCTGTAAATCTCTTCCACCCATTTCTTGTTACTATATACTTGGTCTTATCTACGTAAAAACCTCAGGAAGCAAATCTGGACAAACAATTCAACAAGCACATTTCCTCCACTGTAGTACCAGAAACCACCTAGGAATATAGTTCACGTGTTCTAAAATTTTTAAATATTTTACTTATAGATCCGTATGGATAGACACTAACTGTTCTGGAACATCGTTAGTTAAAGACTGGCACTCAAACCACTCTCTCAGTCAGAACAATAGCTTCAAGTTCTCCTATGTCAAAAGGTTAATAGTCTCTAGGGAATGGTTTCACATGACAACTGCAGAAGGAGAACCATTTCCACACCACCAATCCAAAGACTTGTACTGACTCCCTCATGTAAGCCTCACTTCTCACCTTGGAGAGCCAAGTTTGTGCCAAGGCTTTTGTAACAAAGAACATACTGGTGCAATGAGTAGATACAAAGGGGTAGAGAAGGCACAAAGGAGAGGGGAGGTACTAAGTAGTCTAAGACACGCGGAAATGCAAGTAGCCATGAGGCCACCTCAACCAACCCATGAAACTTCACACACACACTGACAAGTCAAATGGGAAATACATATTAAGTTGATTCTGTCCTCACAGTCTCTTGGATTATGCTGATAAACTCAGCATCTCCAGAAGGTCATCATAAAAGTCTGACATAACTTTGGAATATTAAAAAAGTATCAAACATATTAACAGAAAAAAAATCTTTTGATGAGGACTTAAAAGCCTCTCATCAACATCTCAAATGTTTTCCAAGCTTTTGGAGAGTGACATCCTTATATTTGCACAGACACAGAGGTAATCCTGAAAGAACCACACAGACAAGGAACCAGTCACTGTTCAAATAACAAGTGCAAAAAAAAAGTTGCGTGATCTCCATGAAAGGCACTTCTGGAACGCTCCAGCAGAAAAGAGCACTTGATATTTCTTTCACTGGTGTATGTAAAGGTGATTAAGATAATTTTTCATTCAAAATCTTTAATATTAAAGTTTGAGTTGCAGTGAAGACATAAGCAGAAAAAGAGCACACCACTGTGAACCTTGAGTCCCAGGAAGTTAGTTGCTTAAAGCAGAGTGGCTGAATCATCTTTTCTGTCTCCAGATGGGGCTTGTTGCTATCAACTATGCAGAGTATGGGACATCCCAGGCCTCCTCTGACCAGACACTGTACACCAAGTGGTGAGAACCCAATAGTGTTGTTTTCCCTGCTGCCACCTTATCTTTCTGTGAATATAAGGGCACAAGTAAGGGTAGCAGATTACAAGTGATAGGCTCCCAGAAGTGTGTTTTAAGAACATAGTGTTTCCTGTGCTCACTGGGAACTAAGGCAACATCCAGCTCATGTGCAGTATTAAAAAAAAAAAAAAAGAGACATGTGAACCACTGAAGTCCACCACAAGTAGGAGGCCATGCAGGTACTTACCTAACTCTCACCTCAAAAGCAGCATCAGAAAATGGCCAGCAATAAGCCAGTAGTACCCCTAGTGATGAGACTGGTCATGTTTTAAGTGGCAAAACCAGTCAGACTGAGTGGCCAGCACCGAAGTTTATCAACTGTCATCCTCAAAATGCATCCATGCACTCTAACTGCACATTACAGTTATAAACAGCAGTCAAGGTAGATATACTCTCCTCCTCAGTCCATTCCCCTTCAAAGGCAAGGCTTTTTTATTTGTCTGTCTTGTAATAGCATATTACATTTTATCTCTTAGTGGACAAAAAGAATTTGTATTTATTTTCTGAGTTATTTATGGACTTTTCAAAATGACTCTTACATTTTCCTTACATTTCTTTGCCCACTAGATCTTTGAAATACCAATGGAGACAGCCTCATGCCTATTTTGCAATTCACCAAAACTAAACTAATAACACCCCCATAACACCATCTGTCATTTAGAGTAAGATTTTTAAGTGCCAGCAGAAATAATTTTCATAATGTTTACTGGAATATGAATAGCTTGAACAGACAGATCCTTCAAAGTTACTGCTCACATCAAGAGAAACCTGTCATGAAAACTATAAAGTCATTTTTATGAACTCTATTTGAAAGCCCGATAATTTAGAAATAAAAGGTAAACTGGACAATATCATGTACTTCAGCTGAAATTACATTGTGTTAATAGGTACAACTATTCCAAGATGGCTTAGTCTAATATTTTGCCTGTTGATTTCATGATGCATGTCACCTCCAGGAAATCCTCCTTCTACAATGTGTATTAGCACTGCTTACATCTTCTCTATGAAACTGCCCTGTTTTATGAACAAAAATCCTTTCTTCCTTACTTTTTTTATCACTCTGCTGTTTAACTAGTGTACATGGTCTTTTTAGCTGACTGAAGCTTAAGCTAGGGGAACACCATTAGTTACTGAAAAGTGAAGAAATCTAATCTTTATAAAGACAATATATTTTGAATTAGACTAGTAATTCTTCACGCTTGCGTGAAATACCCATTCTCCACATAAACCATCATAGGTTCACTTTTCCAAACCAGCAACAACATCACTTCGTGTCTGCTGCCTTCCTTGTTCTTCAGTTAACAAAGCCTTAACTTCGTAAGGCAAAATAAAAATTATGCCTTTAAAGAAAATTTAACAGGTTTGAATTAAAAAAAAATAAGATAAACCTACTTATGATTGTTGCACACACTATAGCAAGCCAGTAGACAGAGCTAATCTTCCCTTTCTAAGCACAATACTGCAACCCCTAGATTTTATCTAATATTTAATTAAAATACTCTACAGAGAATGATCTTTATCTCCTGAACCACAACTTTTATTATTAGTATTCATTTTAAGACAAGTTGCAAATACTAGATGATACAATTTTAAGACTATTATTGCAGTTTTATTGATCCTTTTGGAAGAAAGTAAGCATGCATTTCTATAACAAAAATTTTACAGGTTCAAGCAGTCTTCCTTATTTCTCAAAAGATACTCAGTTTTAAATGCCCTGGACTAATCATGGCTGTTCACTATTCTGCATTAGATTAAATTTTGCTAACTGAAACCCAACTTCAACTCTGACTAAAATGCAAATCCATTGTTGCACTAGAATAATTTTCTCTTGAAAAACAGAAGAGAACATATATTAAAATAAAAAGTCCAAACACTGAAAGACACTTCTGAGGTCACATTTCAGCGGTAAAGAATGCTCAGTGCCATTAATATTTAGTCTACCTTAATGGAAGAAATTTGAGTTAGAAGATACTTTAGGCTATCTTGTCCACCCTTATGTTAAGGGAGACTTGTTTTGCCAGGTCCATTTTGAACTTGTCAGTTAATATTAAGTTCCCAGCTCTAAAATCTTAAATGTTGGTAAAGTCAATTCTTCCAAAGCATCTGTTTTTGAGGTGGCGTCAGCAGATTCAGTCTTTCTCCCTCCCTTTCTGTTCTGAATAAATTTAAACAGTAAAAAAAAAAAAAAAAGTAATTACTAGACCTTTGTGCCTTTGCTACAGGACATTTTCAAGCCTCTCAGCTTGCTGTTAAGCCTTCCACAATACAGTTTAGAGGTTTGTAATTTTAACAGCTGACAGAAGTTCTTTATATTGAGGTCCACAAGAGTGACTTTCTAAACGAGACTAACTTTAGACTGCAGTGCATTTTAATTGGCAGGATCACTCCCAGATTATTACCTGAATGTATACTACACAAGTGCGGATCCCTTCCTTGTATCATTATCTGTATGTAATGCAACTTTGTGTAAGAAACCAATACACAGTTTAGTCAATGCTAATGTGACACAAGTCTTGTTTTCTGCTTAAAGTTCCTAAACACAACTGTTTAATATGCAATAGTGAGTCACCATATGTGTGCATACAACGACCACAGCTACGATTCCCCTTAAAATTAGTTTTGACTGCTATCATTTTAGTAACCTACACGGAAAGCAGCATTTTTCTGTGAATGAACTGAAGTAATAATGTTGCAATTCAGCACTGAGCAGCATTGATTGGGAAAACCTGCAAGTGGCTGCATATAACATAGGATCCACATTTCCGTCAAATAATCCAACCGTGGTGGGTTACCATAATCAACAGTAGGAGAGCAATCAACCGAACCACACAATGATGCTGTTCCAGACCAAAAATTTCACATTCGAGTTTTCTTTCCTCACTGAATTCAGTGACCACTTTTTCCACTGACACCGAGAGTTTCCATTCATTATGCCATAAGTATTAAAGTCCTAGTACACTGGAAGCTATTCCTGCCAAAAGAGCCAACAGTTTAAAGACACACAAGTTTACTTCTATTGGAATTCATGATTTGTGGTGTTTGGAACAAATCCTTGAAATGCTCCAACAAACAGGAAAAAAAAATGGCCCTGGCTGTAGCCACAGCTACGACCTTCTGAACACTGTATCATGAACCAAGGAGTTGCCAAGTTATCTAAAAAACACTTTTTCAAGCACTTAAACACACTACTTCAACTCACATTCATTAGGACCTATGAATGTTTTGAAGATGCAGAAGCTTTTCCACGAGCGGTGGTTTTCCAAAGGCACTCTCATTTCATTACCCAGCAAGTCAAGATTGCTAGTCACTAATGATGGAAGATCTCTCACAAGTACAATGGGCTTGAAACTAGACTTCTAAGAAGGGACATGAGTTGAATATTTACTTAGCTAGTCACTTAGCTCTTTGAGGCCAGCAACCACATTCTCAAAATGACCGTTTCAGACACAGCATAAGGTATACCGCCAGTTCCTTCTGAACACACCTTGAGAGCAAAACCTCAGCACCTGAATATAAAGATTCAAGAATGCCGTATATAACAGATAGTTAAATATTTCTCGAATGTGGACCTTAAAATTACAAGGAAAAAGCCACCGAAATTTTGCTACTGTGCATCTTTCTCTTCACCTGCCCGCTACAGTTTAAGAAGTCAAATGTAAAAAAGATTTATGTGAAGTACGGAACACTCACAGCACTACACAGACTCCTGTTACAGCTGTGCTAATACGCTGCCCCTCGGGCTGCGAACCCTGCGACAGACTAACCCACAGATCTCGGTTTCCAAACGCGTCTCGGAGCTCAGGCCGAGCCCCTTCCTGCCTCCGGTAAACACCGCTCGCACCGCCACGCTAAAAGAAATGCTCCCGAGGACCACAGACCACCTCTGCCCGTCAGCTTTCCATGAGACCTTCCTCCCTAAATCCTAAATCCTTCCGACCTCAGCCTTTACCGACAGACCGAGGGGCTCGGGGGGAAGCTCGGTCGGGCAGCGGCGCGGACACTCGCCTCATTCCGCTCCACCTCGAGGGACGAGCACTGACCGCGCTCGGCAGCGGCCAGCCATCCCCCGGCGGAGGCTCCAGCCCGCTCCTAAACTCACGTGGTGTCACATCCAAAGGTTACACGCACCGCCGGGACGAGGATGACACAGCCTTGAGACGCGCTTCCCATCGCGGAGCGGCCCCGCGCGGGGTCAGGCTCACCCGCAGAGCAACGCCCGCCAGGGCTCCTCTTTCCCAGCAACCGAAGTGGTGCCGCATCCCCTCCCCGTCCGCGCACACCGGTCGATGAGCAGCCCGGCCAGGCATCGATAAATCAAATCAGCCCGCCTGCTCCGACGGAGAGCGGCGTACGACTCAGCCACGGCTAAAAACACCGCCCTGGGGGCGCGGCAGGCGGGCGGGTGAGGGAGGTAGGGAAGCGGCGGGGGAGGCTGCGCGGGTGCCGGGCTCCCAGCCCCCGCGGGGCGGCGAAGAAGCGCCAGGGATGTCGGTGTCGTGCTGCCGCAGCGGGCTAATCCCGGCTACTTAACCCGGCGGGCGGCGGGGGCTGAGCACCACCTTAATCCGCGGCGTGAGCGCGCCCGCCCGCTCGCCGGGGACTGCGGGGCCGCGGCGTGCCGGCCGTGGGGTCCCCGACGGCACGGCACTGCGCTCCCGCGGAGGCTCAGCCCCGCATCTGCTGCCCTCAAGGTCACACCGTGCCCCGGCTGCACGGCAGCGTCCAGGTGCGCTCTCCGGTTACCTGCACAGAGAACCGGCGAAAGCCTGGGAGAGAGGCACCCAGTTCCTCCGGCCGTGTCGCCTCCCGGGCGAGCCGAACCCGCAGCCCCGGCGGGGGAGCGGAGCAGCGCTGCACCTGCCGCCACGCTGCCGCCCGCCCCGGCCGGCCAGCCGGGAGCTGAGCCGCCTCGAACCACCGCCGCCGCCGGCGTGCTTACCTCGGCGCCGTGGGGCCGACCAGCAGCCAGCCGGGGGCCAGGACGAGGCGCCCGTGAACCTGCCGCCGCCCGCCCGGTCGCTCGCTCGCTCTCTCGCCGAGCGCACAAGGTCCCCGCGCTCCCCGCCCTGGCCGGCCCCGCCGCGCCGCCCCCGCCCTGCGGCCGCGGGAGGAGGGCGGGAGAGGGGGCGGGGGGGGAGAAACGGCGACCGAATTGGGGAGGGAAGGAGGGAGGGAGGGGGCACCGGCGCGGGGAGAGCCGGGGGAGGAGGAGGAGGAGGAGGAAGGGGGGGGGGGCGCAGATCGCCCGCCCCGCCCCCGTCGCCTCACCGGCAGGAATCGGCGATTTGCCCTCCTCGCGGGCGCTCCCGCCGCCGCGGCCGCTCACCGGGGCCCGCTCGCCTGCTTTCCCCCGCACGCACCGGGCAGTGCCGAGCGCGCCGCCGAGCCCCTGCGCCGCAGAGCACCCGCTACAGGAGCCGGGAGCCACCGGGCAGGGCGGGGCGGGGCGGAGCGCGGCGATCCGCCCGCCTCCCGCCTCCGCCCGCCGCGGTCACTCACTTGCCCGCGCCCGCCGCCCCCTCCCCTCCCTTCCCCTCCCGGCGCCGCGCCCGCCGGTCCCCTGCGCCCCCCTCACCGCCCGCGGAGCGCCGGCCACGTGACGAGGCCCCTCACCCGGCCGAAGAAGGGGGGTCCCGGCGTGCAGCGTCTTCAATGGGGGCGGCGGAGGCGGGGCCCCGGTAGGCACGGCGCCCACGGGGGCGGGGCCCCCCGGCGTTGCCCGCCCGCCGCCGCCGCCACTGGCGGGCGGGAGGCTGACGCGGTTGTTTCCATGACGTCGGCGGGCGGGGCCACGGCGTTTGATGGAGCCCGGCGGGCTTCGGGGGTCGGTGACTTTGCCACGAGCGGCTCCCGCGGGGCGGGGCGGGGGCGGGGCCACGCGGGGAGTCGCGTCCCTCCGCCCGTGGGCCGTAGGCCTCCGCCAGCGGGGACGGGGCTGCCTCGGCGGGGCGGGGATGCCCCGGCGGCAGGAGAGGCCGCGGGCTCGTGAGGGAGGGGCGGTCGGAGGGCCAGAGCGGGGCGCGCCGGTTGCCCCGGTGGGCGGGGGCCGTGCGCGGGGCGGGGCCGCGGGGGGAGGCGGGGCTGCCCGAAGGGACCGCCGGGCTCCCGGGGCGCGGTCCTCCCCTGCCCCAGGGGGCGCGGGGGCGCCGTGCCCGCAGTGTTGAGCCACGCCGTGCCCGGCATGGTGTCGTCCCACGGTCTCCTGAGAGCCGCCGGGCGGTGCCGGTGGGGACGGGCGCGGGGGGCACAGCGGAGCCTGCAGCTGTGTGCTGCAGCGGGAGGTCCCTGTGCCTGGGGCCGCCAGGCGAGTCCGGAGCGGCAGGAACGAGCGTGTCGCTCGCTGCCCGTGGTGGGAACTAGGGAGCTCCGGTTCCAGCCTCTCGTCAGGCGTGCCCGCCTCTCGGGGAACCCTGGCAGCCCCTCGGGAGAACGGGGAAGGTGTGGAGGCCGCAGGTGTTCAGCATCTCCAACCGAAGGTTGGGGAGAAAAAAACAAATGGGGTTATAAACGTTTTGAGCCCAAGTGAGTTCTCCGGGGAGATGCTGAAAGTGAATAACAGGGCTGGGAATTAAACTGGAAATGAAAAACCTGAATTAAGTTCTCCCCTTCCTATGCAGTAGATCTTCCCCCACCTGCCCAATGAAAAATACCCATGCATAAGCTGTGTGTCATTCTGTAACCCCTTTGTGTGTGTTTTTTGAGCTGTGTTTTGACACATTCCCCACCCCTCTGTTGGATATCTCGGTGGAGCGACTGGCCAGCTGTGTCCCAGGCTGTCAAGCTCTTTGAGCCTGCCATAAATAAGGGCATAAGCCTGCTTCACTTTTGCTACCGTTCAAATCCCACTGCTGCCAGAAACAGTGCTGCGAAGGAAACAGAGAAGCTTATGTATCACTACAGTGGCAGACCCGAGATGGTGCAGAGCTTAGAGGGTTAAAGCAACAGGATGAAGTCAGCACAAAGCAGCCCACAAAGACTGGCAAATAAATAAATCATCCTAACTACGTTATTATTATGGCTTGCCTGAGGTTCATTGTCTCTTTCTTTCTTACCTGAATGTCTGTTACATTTTTCTCCTTGTTCAAGAGAGGCAATCAAAGGAGACTGTGAGCACTAAATGGCTCCTGCCCATTTTGGATGTTGCTAAAAATACTACCTTACCTCTCCATATCCAGAGGTCAATTGAAAAATCAAAATAATGAGGTAAGCAATCCTGCAACTGTTCTATTGAGATTTCTTGCATTTCTTCCCAAAAGGAGACTATAAAACTATCTGAACATATATAAAAGAAATTCCCTTTCCTTCTGTCTGCAGTTCAGCATCCTCCTCTGCACTGATGGCTGTAGCTGAGCTACAGGCTTCCCCAGGCACTTGGAAATTGCATTTCCCGATACAGCTTTATAAGACTGGCAGATTTGTTCTGCACAATTCTGTCCTCTCCTCTCTGCCTTTATCTAAGGCAGATAAAACTAGCTGTGGTAAAGCTAAAGGAGATGTGTTTAATGCATTGCAGTTTGGGTACATGTCTGTACCTGCCTCTGCTTGTCTTGAGGAAAGGTAGGTATATTGTGCTTAAGTTCCTTGTCTATGAAATAGGAATACTGTCCTATTTTCTTCACAGGAAGGAAGCAAAGGTGGGAAGGGTACATATCAACATCAACTTCTTGCGATACTGTTATACTAGAATTCTCCAAGTGGATACATTTTTCAAGGCATAATAGTTACTTAATGTTCCTCTTTCACTATTACACAGAGTTAACATAAAAACATGCAGCACCTTACTGAAAAAAAAATTTCTTCTATCTCAACAGAATCTTCTTCCTGAAGATTTAAAAATGTTCTACACATTAATACTCCATCTCCCACACTCTCAAAGGTTTTTTTTTTTCCTGTTATTTCTAAAGGTTAATACTTGTAATTGACTAACAGAAAACATTCCATGTAATGTAGGTCACCAATGGTATAAAGCAAGCAAAACCAAGATGCACAAAGGAATATTTCTGGAGATCTTTCATTCAACTTTTGAGTAAACATTACTGTTTCAGGAAAATTCAGTGTGGTTTTGCAGACAATTTGAAAAGGTCGGGATTGACCAATCAGTGCCAACACCTCAACTTATTCCATGATCACCACTCTAAAGACACAATCGTCATACATTTTAAGAGATGCAAAAAATGTGTCACAGAGAATTTAAGTGGCTTGCCTGTATCTGATCTATTTACTATGAGACTTTTAAAATAAAGAGCATGAATTTGGACTGTTACAATATTGGGTGAAAAATCACTAAAGTGACGAAAGGTCTGAGGGACCATCCCATATCAACTAGGGGCCTTTTGGCCAAATCTCATGATAGGCATGATCTGAGAAGAGAAAGTAGAAAACAGGCTTTTCATAGTTTGTGTATAGATCTTAACTTTCTGGGAACTGTTTTCTCGACTATTCTGCTAGTGCTGATCCCGTTCAAACTCAGTCAATTTATTAAATTGGATGAAAGTGGAGAGCACAGAGAAAGTATGAGAAGTCAGGAGAATATTTGTGTTTGAGCAAGGAGACATGACTGTCTAGAGTTTCCGTGGGTTTTGCAGAACCAAATGTTTTCCATACCAGCTACAGTTTTCCCGGTTATCTTTCTCAGCTCAGCCAGCAGTCCACCCTAGAGAAGATTCCTGTTCTCCATGCTCCTGGCTGAGGCCCTGCCCTGATTCCTGACAGGCTCTGAAGGCTGCATTGGGTGATGTTTCCACTATCCTACATCCTAAAAGATCAATCTGTTGCCTAAAAGACTAAACGGCTGTCTAGATAAGTAAACAATAGACCACTCATTCGTCTTGTAGGTGTCACAATGACGAAGTTACTCTATTGTTCATCCCCAAAGCCTAGAAATGACCTTGTGAAACAGAACAATTATCACCATTTCATCCTGAAATCGTTCACCCCACCCTTAGGAAAAAGGCCTATGTGTAAATATTTGTGCTTTTATCATCTTAAAATTCTTTTTCCTGACTGTCCAGCAGCTCAGGATTTGAGCATGATATGTTTCCTCTTGTGAATGCATATGATAATTTAAAATAGCTGATTCTATATTCTCTATTCAATTTTCCTTGCAACATTTTTTAATTTTTTTTTTTTTTTTTGCTTTTAGTTTTATGTTCTACTGTGATAGTCTTGTGATACTGCAGGATCAGAAGGGTGAAATATTAAAAGAATAAGCAAAGAAATGTGAGAAGTAATAGTTATTGCACTGAGCTTAATATGTTCACTGTTTTTTCTTTATATGTTCTTTTCAGGTACCACTGCAGCCCATTACCCACACAGCACCTTTACAGTCCTAGATAAGATGAAAGAGCAGAAAGGTATTTCATGAACAAGGACACAATGTCTACATGCAAAGAAAAGACAAACCAAAGTGTAAATCCTGGAATTGATGGAGAATCTGAACAATTAAAATACTTTGATCAGGCACGAGAGAGTAGAAGGGAAAAAACAGAGCAGGGTAGGATAGAAATAATTTACATTAGTATTAAGAGCAGGGGAAAAAAAATGTGTTTGGGAAGCTTTACATGATAAAAAAAATTAAGACCAAGTGTGGATGGTGATGAGACAGTATGACCATTGCTGCCTCTTAGAAAGTGAGAAATGACTGGTGAATGCATGTATGCTATCGCTCTGTAAATAATGACTGAAAAATGCATTAAGTGAGCCCCCAGCTACCTGCATGGAAGTGACTTTTCCTGCATAGTGCTCCCCTGGCTTAGAGCTGATACTTTTTCCCCCATGGCCAGACACGTGCCCATGAATCGGCAATGAATTCTTGAATTCTGAAAGGATGGCCAAGATTTTAAGCAAGGCTCTCCTGGGAAGCAGTTTGGTCCAGTTCAGTAGGAGTGTTTGTTAAAAATACACTGCTGTTGCTGTCTCCCTGGACCTGCTGTTAGCCATCATCTCTTGGCGTCTGACCTCAGTATGGATATGTATTGTTCATTCAGGACTCAAAATGTGGTAGTGTTCATTATACTTACTAAAGTGCAAGAGTGCTTTTGGGGGTTCATGGAAAGTACAATTCTGGACTGAAATAAAAGTGTTAGTTCTTGATTTGTGATACTGTGGGTGCTTTTAGATATGTTGCTTTTTAAGGCTTCTCTGCTGAAGTTGTGTGCAGAAGTTATGGCCTTATCTTTGAGAGCCTCTTGTCAGCTGATGTTTGTGCGGGCTTCATCGATTTGACTCCTTTTGTGTACCTGTTCCC
>NW_020955651.1:301669-304053 GCF_003031625.1 Empidonax traillii
CTGAAATAAAAGTGTTAGTTCTTGATTTGTGATACTGTGGGTGCTTTTAGATATGTTGCTTTTTAAGGCTTCTCTGCTGAAGTTGTGTGCAGAAGTTATGGCCTTATCTTTGAGAGCCTCTTGTCAGCTGATGTTTGTGCGGGCTTCATCGATTTGACTCCTTTTGTGTACCTGTTCCCATTAATGCTGACTGAATAGCTGGTTTGTAAATTGTAATGTTGTGATCCTCTCCTCTGTGATCAAGTGACAAGGGCCTCCCCAAGATAAGAAACAACAGGAGTAACTGTGCTATCTCTCTCTGAGGCTAGCATCAACATCACTGACCAGTCAGAGTCATGCTCCTGACTCAAAAAAAATTACTTTAAGGAAGACTGAATGTAGTCCCTCCCTCATTCATCAGGGCTGGGTAAGTGTCTTCAGGAGAACAATAAATTGTCCCTTAGCAATGCTACTTCAGAGTCCTTTGGATAAGAAAATAGATAATTCAGTTAAGCCTTAGGTTCCTTCAGCAAACATTAGCATTTCTGCCCCTTGGCGATTGTTCAAGATGGTTTTGAAACATTTAAGAGCCATTAGAGCTAATAGTTCCCATTTTACATTTCCTTCAAGTAGAATGAACAGAAAAAATGCACTACCCTATCCCTACTACCTCAGTCAAGAATTAATCATTAAAATGATAAACGATGACGAGAACATAGCCAAATTAAGTATTCCTTTACCATGTTGATCAGATACTGCTCTAAATCATCTTGGCTGTTTTTAAGATACCAAGAAAGATATCCCACCTATCTAAATTTGTATTTAAAGAATATTACTAATTTCTTATTTCACATACATAATTTAAAACTCTGAGCTCAGCCTTGCAAGCCTTATTCGGGAATAATCTTTTTCAGATTACAAATAACAGATCTGAAAATTATCCAGAACAAAATTTGGATATCTATGAAAAAGTGTGGATATAAAATATCTGGTATGACAGCTTCAAAACAAACACCTCTCCACAGTAATATAAATTATAGCAAAAGTATTACATAAAATGTTGATATTTGTGTATGTATAAAATCAAGTATGCTTTTAATGTTTAAGAGTAGACTATGAGCAGCCAAAAGAAGAAAGTCTTGACTAAGGCACTGTCTGTATTATCAGGTAATAGTACAATCATTAAGGTGAGTAGAAACAAACTTTTAAAAATAATTCAGAATGTTACTTGTTAACTCATAAAACCGAGGAAAATTAACTAAGTCCTTGTAACATCAACTGTATTTCCATTATGTACTAATAGAAAAGATAAATAGGATTTTCCTCTGCCTAAATTCCCTTTTGCCAATCTGATACTATGGCAGCTTTGTATTGAGCCACCAGAGCTCGAATATATGATGTTATGGGCACATCTGTGATAGTGATAGTACTGCTGTAGGTTATCTTCAGGCTACAATGTTATGTATCAGTAAAGGCAGTTTGTTTTAGGACAGAAGTGGATTAAAAGATGGAAAAATATTTTGTATGTGACAGCAGTCCAAACATTAACAGTTCTGTTATCTTCAGTTCTGACTGGATTCAGTGAGAGCTGCACATGCTTAATAATTACTGAAATTGACACTCATGTTATTAAAAATATACTGGATTACTAAAAGGAGTTTAAAAATGAATACATATAAAAGGCTTTTAGATCTATTCAATTTTAGATTTACAGTAAAACTTAGATTTGTTTATCTTTTGTGATTCACTCAGCTTAATGTTGAAAACAATGTTCTTTCCTTGTTCAGGCAGTTCTCAGTGCCTTTCACATTCAAACCCCCAAGTCCTGGCAGTGCCTGTTAAACTGCAAGCCATGCACTGAGAATGGTTCACCAGGAGACCAGAAAAGGCCCACAGCTGGTCTGTGAGACTACAGTTAGGAGTGTGAGATGTCCTTGACAGCATATGTAAGGTCTAGTGATAATCCACTGGTTGAAGGCATCTGAGAACCACTATCCTAGTGCATTTGTGCAATTTTTTGCTATCTACATTGAAAACACCTATTTACTTACCGTTAATGAATCATTCTCTACAGGAATACTTGCTCTACAGGAGCCCCCGGTGGTGTAGAGGAAAACACACTGCACTGTCATTGCAGAGACCCGGGTTCGATTCCCGGTCGGGGCCCCTCCCCGGGCAGATGGAGCTCATTAGCCCTGTAAGGCAATCCATCTACGTCCTGAGGACCTCACTGCCACCGTCCAAGCGTGCTTGGCCCCGGCAGATGAACCTCAGGATTAAAGGGTGGGCTCAGTTCCGCGCACACTGTGTCTCACCTAAAAAATCCAATGCGCAGGCTGGAAGGTGTAAAAACCTTCCCCGGTTCTTCGTTCGCGAAGAGACTGGCCATTTTTACATTACTTGCT
>NW_020955651.1:304425-332554 GCF_003031625.1 Empidonax traillii
GGTGTAAAAACCTTCCCCGATTCTTCGTTCGCGAAGAGACTGGCCATTTTTACATTACTTGCTGTACAGGTCAGTGCAGAAGGACTTTTAATGGCACTGGAGGGTGGGAGGTTTAAATCAAGCTCAGCTAGAATCACCTCTCCCTGTGAGCTGCTCTGGACTAAGGTAGTAGAGAGGAGACTTCTATTGTATAATGGGAATAACACAAGTGCTCATACTTCCCTGCTGTATGCAAGGGAAAATGCAGAGATAGACCAGTGAAGAATTCAATCACATCATAGTATATTTTCAGAAACAGTTGAGGTAGCCATTTGGGATCTTCTAGAGATCTTCCTTTAGGACTTGCCCAGCCCTGCACTAAGTTGATGAGCCACACTCTTCCATCCTTTTTGTTTCTCTGCCCAGCTCCCTTTGTCTCTTTTCGTTTTTGTCCTCTTTTCGTTCTATGTACTCTTTCCTTCTGTTTAGCTTTGTTTCCCAGGCATCTTTTCCATGCTTCGTGCCAACCAAACCAAACCAAACCAAACCTAACTGAACTCCAAGAATATCCTGTGGAATTAATGAATCAGATGATGAATTTGCAGTTTGTACTGTTGGTGTGTGTTATTCCTCCCCTTGCCAGTGGGATGGGATTTGTTTGTTTTCACATGGGCATCTAAAAGGGACAAATCTAGACCTGTACTAAACTTTTATAGACAGTGCTGAGAAGCTACAGGCTCTAGAAGACAATGTATGTTTTCTAAGTTAAATGTTTAAGATAAGTCTGTAGTTCTTTCTATTTCTTCTTTATTTCTGGAGGTAAGCAAGGGTACGCAGTTTAAATTTAAATGTCTGTCTCTTAAAAGGATAACAGTGAATACATGAGATGAACTTCTCTTTCCGTCTGCATGATTTTCTGGGTTCTCTTCGTCTACCAGCCATTACTTTTAAGTGGCCCTTGATCTGCAATGTGTACCAAGATGTTAAAAGGAGGAAAATACACCAGGATAACCAGGTTTTAAAACAATTCATTGCTAGTGATTTTTAATGAATGAAACTTTTTTAACTAGTGCAATTTTTGCTAGTAACTTTTAGTAATTAACTCGAACTGAGATGAATAATCCTGATCAAATAAATCACATGATCTAAAGTAATGACATGAATGAAATAAGTTGGAGTCCAGTAGAGCTATCTGTGAGGAAAGGGATATTGGTGTACAGAAGGCTTACATGACGTTCCTGGCTTGAATTCCATTGAGCTGGTCAATCGTGGTCCTGATAGAAGACAGTTTAGACTAAACTCCCCTGAGATGGCATACTTTATTGCTAGATCAGTCAGCTGTAGGAAGAAAATGACTGTGGGTCCTATAATGGATGTAGTGCAATGAGTTTCTTAGGAATAAGGTTTGAGCTGTAGAGTTGAAGTGCCAGCACTATTGCAACCTGTTTTGAAAATGACACTGAGACTTAAGCTTAGATCTTTGTAATCACTATATGTTTATTTGCCTCTCACCTTTATGTGGTTCTATTAAAGTTTGTGATGCTCTGTCAAAGTACAGGGAAATGTAAGCACTCGGAAAAGGGCCAAAAATACCCCTCCAAAATTGTGTTTTGTGTATAAATAAATATAAAAATATGTATATTCATAAAGAGAACTTGCTTTAAAAGGAAACTAATCTAAAAAAAATGTCCAGCCAAAACTCTAAAACGGTATTATAATTAGGAAAACTAATAAAAATTTTAAAATTATATGCCAATAGTAAAATCACAATAAATTCTGTTGCTATTAGAAAGTCCACTTTGTTACCTAAAAAAAAAAAATGGTTCCTTTCCCTATTATTGGTCCTTTTCTCATGCATATCCCTATCCATTTTAACTTTGCTGTGAAGAGAAGCAAAAATATCCATTTTAGAAAATAAGTTAGGAGGTCTGAGGGTTTTATATGGGAACAATGCAGAAGTTTATTCTTTTTTAAAGAAAAAGAACCAGAACTTTTATGGCAAACAATGGATGCTAACAATAAGAAATGAAACCAGCAAAAGTTAAGACCTTTATAGCCAGAAAGCAGATAGTGTGTACAATTAAGGTTTGTTTGTTTGCTTTGGGTTTTTTCTCCCCCATGATCTATTTCTCTTTTCTAAATTAAATAAAAAACTCCATGAAACATTAAATTGGCAGGCAAGTAAAGCTAAGATAAAGCACCTTTCTTAAACCCATGATGCTAGGAAATTCAGAGATGAAGTTACAACATCTCTCTTACCCCATACTGCAGTACTTATGCTGCATTGAGTTTCTCATTGTTGACTGAGATAGATAGGAACACAGACAATTTTTTTTGCCTTTCTTCAAATTTTTTTTTTTTGAGGTTGGTTGAGGGGTAGAGTTTTCAAAAAGCTTACTTCAACATTTCTATTTTCTCCTTCAGTGTGTTCTGAACATTGAAATATATTCTTATTATATTTTTGGTTTTACAGTTGACTAAAGTAAATACAGTGATGTGAGAAAAAGCAATGAATATAATATATATCTCAGACCTGTGTTACATGGGGCTGTTTTTTATCATTTTGTCGCAAGCTCCAAACAGATTTAGTATGTGTATTAAGTTGAACTTGTGCATGCTTTTGCATGTTTAGGACATAAACTGCCTAAAGGAACTCATGAAAATATATTGCTTGAGTTGTGTCAGGGAGTTTCTGTATCCCTCTCAGTATAGTCATTGTCTTCCATATGCAATATTAAAAATTATTTGCCAGATCTCCAGTCTGTCCTTTGAAAATTTTAGCAGTGCACTTATTTTCCCTTATTATGAGAAAAAGTATTTTTTTCTTAATATATTTCAACTTTATTTCACTCCTGAAATATATTGAAGAAGCATCTGATCTGAAGCCTCCAAGTCTGTGTCATTTTCAGCAGAGTTACAAGGATCATCAAGTATTTTTTAATTAGAAATCACTGGGCAAGTCCAATTTATTTTGTTGTTGAGCTTTCCCCAGCTTTTATCTGTGACCCACTGGGTGGAAAGGAGGGACGACATTGCTGAGTGTTCACCTCTTTCCTGAAGTAGTAGGAGGGAGGGAGGAAGGAAGAAAATTAAACAACAAAGTCCTGGTTTCATATACCCTTACTCAGCTAACACTTTGTATATATTGACCTATTAGAATATAGAGATTTAGAAAGACATTTAGTACTTGTTCAGAGTAAGGAGAAATTAGATGGGTAATATATCTCAAGCATGAGCCTGTGGTGGACAGGTACTATCCATTCATCTTCTGTTTTTTAGGGCAGTCTTTAGAGGAATTCTGTCAGTCAACAGGAATTAAAAACTAACTTAGCACAAAAGTACAAATAATTAATCATATAAAATGCATTCACCTGTGTTCCAATTCCTTCAATCTGTATTTTGAACGATCAATGAAATGAGGTGTAATAAATTCAAATGTACCTAAATTATATTTCAAAGATATTAGTGTTTAAGTCAAATATTGCATTTTTATACCATAATCTATATGAACATCCATGGTATGGTCTGTTTCCACTCGACTTTAGTCACACCACTTTTGGGGTATTGTTGTTTTGTTGTTGTTATTTATTTTTTATTTTGTCTTGCTTTCAAACATGACTCATGACATTTGTCTATGCAGTGTATACAATACTTCTTCCTTTCTGACAGTGACTATCTGTTCTTCACTTTTGGCTTGCTTTTCTACTGTTATTTCTAATTTATGTACATTTAGTTGATGACTGGAAGATCTGTTTAATTAATACAATGATTACAGAGTAGTTGCTATATTTTCCTGTATATTAAATGTCTTGGGAGACATAATTTTTAGTATTTGTTGCTTTCAGTTTATTCTTCCACAGTGTTCTTATACTATGATACATGTTATGCATAAATCTGATGAAAAAACAAAAAAATTCAAACTGTATTCAGGTTTCCCTGAAGAAGTAGGAGTTTCATGTTAAAGGTGGTATTTGTGAAATTGTGGAAGACATATCAAAGTTTAATGAGAATTTAAATGAACTAAAATAATGTTTGTGTACATTGATAAGACAATATGCTTACTTTCTATTGTGGTTAGAATGGGAACAGCGTTCTAATGAACTATCGGTGCAAGAGCTTTTAAAAAAACTAATTCGCTAAATGCTGGATACTACCAGTTTAATTAGTAAATAGAAAAAGCAGTTATCACCCAAAATGAGCATGACAAAGTCAAGCTTCTAACTGTCTAAAGAACTGCTGGGGAAAAATATCCATGTTTTATTCTTGTCTCCTCTGATATTTGCTGTCCTCTGTAGTTAATATTTATCCTAACAATGGGTTTAATATTGAATTGAGAATAAGATGATATAGTGAAAGAAAATATGTATCAACCATGTTTGCTTTCAAATTCTTCTCTAAATTATAAAATTCCAATGTCATTAATAAAGTTTATAATCCTTATTTTTAAAGAC
Organism: Empidonax traillii; assembly: GCF_003031625.1. Lineage (NCBI taxonomy): Eukaryota > Metazoa > Chordata > Aves > Passeriformes > Tyrannidae > Empidonax > Empidonax traillii. Next base: position 308,856 of record NW_020955651.1, read on the forward strand.
AAAATCTAATCTACAAAGCGAGATTTGTTAACCTTTGTTACACTTTATATTTCATATATTGTTCACTCATTACATTTAATTTTACAAGTTAATAACAGGGCTGTATTTTTATGAATATAGTTTGATATAATTGCTACTCCCTATTTAATGATAGTGTAACCTTGCAATTAAACAATTTGCTTTACCCATACAAAAGGTTTCCATGAGATATCCTTTTCTTTCAGTCCGCTGCATTGCTACCAGTTCTTAGGTGAAACTATTTACTTTTTCATCACACTCTATTTTCCCTTTATTTAGGGCACACTTAAGTGTTCTCTTGAACTTCGGATGTTTGATGGCAGGTTTGCAAGATTCAAAACGTTTGATTTGTTGGGCACTGCCTTTCGGAAATGGAAAATGTGGAAGAAAACACATAAGAAAAAATAGTGTTGCCTCTGAAGACTTGAATGGAATATAAATTGTCTTTCATGGCCAGTATAAACCTATGAGGGCTATGCCGCTGCAGGATAATGATGGAGATGCTTACAAGGACAGTAATTCAGGTTTCTATTTTTGCTGGATGGTTGTCTTGCTTTAATTGTACCTGACTCATAAAATAAGTTATATGGTCCTTTACTACTGAGTTTTTTAGTCTCTCACTGCTAACTTACATAGTCACTCCAGATGTAGCGTGATGTCTACTCATCAAATCTGTAATCAGGCACAACTTGTATAATGGTCTGAAGCACTGTGGCACAACTGATTTTTTACATCAGCATTACAGCCTATCTGACAGAGACCACTGCATATTTCTGATGTATTTTCGGGGACACTCTCTCCTTATTCTTTGTCAGTACTGCTTTATCCGTGAAACACCTTTCTCTCCCCTAGCAGCTTGAAAATCCATAAGGCATATTACCCTAAGAAGAGGGGACTTGCACACAATGTGATGACAACATCCATGAGCTCTTCTTCAGAAAAAAAAAACAAAAACAAAAACAACTAAACAAAAAAATCCCCATACTGTAGGTAATACGGCACTGAAGATCTTTCAGGAAATTCTTTACTAAAAATTATCTGCCAGATGGTTTATGCTACAGGGAAACAAATGGTAGAGAAAGAATAAGGCAAGAATTAACAAAGCATAAATCCCCAAATCCTGAAAATGTAAATCCAGTATCTACTTGAGCTATGTGAGGGGAGCAAACCATATTATGTTTCACTATTATCTCTTCTGAAAACATTCTCTGCTAAAGGTGAGAAGAAAAACTTGCCTATATGTCTGTTGGACCATACCATTTGGTTTATTTATAAATTCATCACTCTTTTACTTGTACCCACTCATATTTGTAGTTCTTTGGTGGCTGACAAGCAATAACCAGAACACATACTTGTCAGCACAGCTTACCTACTCGAACTTGAAATCTTGGCTAGTGGCTAAGGTGGGTTCTTAACTAAGTTTTCCTGCCTTCTGTTCAGTTTTTACATCAAATACTGCATATTGCATCCAGATTTTGATAATGTAAGACACTACTTCAGCCAAATGGCCTTTATGGGTAAGGCAGAAACATTTTTTATTTTCTAGGGCAATTAATTAGGCATCTGCACTGTCACTCCCACACTTAAATAATCTCCATATGTTCAGTTATCATATGGGGGGGGGGGGGGGGGGAAGAAAAAGAAGAAACTGAAATGAAAAATCATAGCCACAGATCTGCAATGTTTTTTTCAGACACCTAAATTTCTGTCAGCCTGTTGGGAATTCATAACCTCTTTATTACATGCTTAACTAACCAACACACCTCATAATTTCCACACAAACAATGGCCCTGTTACTTTTCATCATGTATTTAAAATAGAGGGTGAAAAAACCAGAAGTCGTACCTGTGAGATTTTAGTACTTTTATTACATGCAGCTTAGGATAGTTACTATTTACCTGTGAAATACTACTTCTAATTTAAACATCACTTCTCAAATTGCTTGTTTTGTGATATATTGTCTTTGGTTAATTTAATTCTTGTTTCATTTCCTTGTTAATTTGGAAAGCAAAATCCATAAGTTCTTGCTAATTTTTCCAAATTGCCAAAGTTCTAGTAGATCCCATTTAGATCACTTTTGATGGCTGCAGTTAAAAAAAAAAATATATGAAAAGCACATCTGAACTACTGAAACACTTTAACACACAGGAAATGTTAAGAATTTGAAGCTAGTGAAATGTAGAAATATAACCCGTGCTTATGTATCCTTGGCCTGATACAGTTGTTCTTCATGTAACATTCCTGTGTTTTAAGACATTAAATACGTTCCCAGCTCAAAGTTCCCAGTCTTGCCTACAGTGTTTCTTGCACAAGACGCAGTCAGACTGATCAGTACACGAGGGAACAGACTCTACCGCAGTATGGGGTTAGTCTGGGATGGAGTTACTTTTCCCCATGGCAGCCCTCATGGTGCCGTGCTGTGTGTTGGTGATAGAAAGATGTTAATAACACACCAGTGTTTGGCTATTGCTGAGCAGTGCTGGCACAGCACCAAGGCTGCCTCTCCAGCCTTCTCCTCCCCTCACCAGTAGACTGAGGGTGGGCAAGTTCTTGGGAGGGGACATAGCCAGGACAGCTGACCCAAGCTGACCCAAGGGACATTCCATAACATATGGCATCTGCTCAGCACTTAAAGCTAAGAGAAAGGGGATGGGTGGCATTCATTAGTATGGTGTTCATCTTTTGGAGCAACAACTACCCATACAGAAGCCCTACTTCCCAGGAAGTGACTGGAAATCTCCTGCTAAAGGCAAGTAGAGAAGAAATACTTTGTTTTCCCTTGTTTCTGTGCAGGGCCTTTACTTCTGCATTAGCTCTGAGGTTAGCTCGGTTGGTTAGAGCATGGTGCCAAGCCCAGGTTGTAGGTTTGACCCCTGTATGGGCCATTCACTTGGGAGCTGGAGTCAGTGATCCTTGTGGGTTCCTTCCCGCTAAGAATATTCTGTGATAAACTGCCTTTATCTGACCTGTGAAGTTTTTTCCCACTTTTTTTTTTTTTTTTTCCTTCTCACTCTGCCCTGATGATAGAGCAGCTTGGTGGGCACCTGGCATCCAGATGGGGTCAAGCCACCACAACCATACAGATACAAATCTTTCACGCAGGGCTGCCCACCTAGCAAGGCACAGACTCAGCCCTTCTTCTAGGCTGGTGCACACCTGTGCTAAGGATGCTTGCCACTGAGGTCTGGCTGGGATAAGGTGTTTTATTCTCCCAGCTTTTGGAAAGGACTATGACAAAAAAACCCTAAACTTGTACAGAGGTTGTTGAACCATGATGGTACTATCATTCTTTGCTCTACAGTACTTCAATACATAGCAGGTACTTGAAACCATAGTTCTCTGAACTTTTTGACCTGCAAGTTTTTATAGTTTCAGTAAGCAAAACAACATTAGGTAGGAAAGATTTCAAGTCTTTATATAATGATCCTCTTGATAAGCCTTATATTAGTTCTGTGACCTTCTTGTCTTTAAGGTTTCATTTTTAATTTCTGCATTTTTTGAGTCTCAGGATCTTATTCGTTTTAACATCATCTTCTAGCCACTACCTACCTGCTTCCTGCTTGTGGTTTTTTTCCAACGGGGTTATTCTCCAGTGTAGCATTGGGGACCATCAGGACAGAGAAGACTCTTTAGTTGTAGCTACAACTAAAGCCACAAGTTGTAGCCTTTTTTTTTTTTTTTCATTTGTAGAGATTGAAGAAAGGTGTTGGAACTTAATCAGTTGTGTCTAAAAGCAGGAGGCCTCCCATCCTTTCTCTTTTTTTTTTTTTTCCCTTCTCTCCTTCCCTGTCTATAGAACCACTAAGGAATTCAGTGAGATTTCTTAATTGATTTTAACTGTATAACTAGACATTAAAAGAATTGTTCTTCCATGTAAGGGCAAATAGAACAGATGTTTAGTGAGAAACTTGCCATGGAAACAATACTTCTGTGGCAATGAAAAATACTTCTCATCACAATGTGCTAAAAATAACCTCACAAATAACTTCATAAAATTGGACAATTTTTTTATTGATAGCATGGCAGGCAAAACCATTGTATTTTTCATCTGGAGAATAGTATGCCTCATTCTGAGTTCTGCATCACTAATTCTTTAATAGGATAACTTTGCATTTGCCAACCTGCTTTTTTAAGCCTATTCTGATGTTAGTTATTCTTAATCATCTAGATACAGGGATTACAAAGCAAAGTGGGCTACATTGTGTGCTGGGTTGCTTGCCACTTCCCAAATTCTTCTGCACTGTTGCTATTTCACAGCAATACTAAGATCAATTTCCCTGGAAAAGAGCAAGCAGCTTGGATCTGCACAATCTTTGCTATTGCAAGAAAGCGGTGTCTTCTTTTACAATTCTTAGAATTTTTATGGAAAGAAAGGTTGATTGACAGTTCCTCTACAAGGTACAATAAAGCAGTTAAATTGGATAAGCAGTCTTTGTGAGAACTCTCGTTGTACCATATATTATGCTTCTTCTATCAATGGGCTTATGAAATTCCCTTTGGGATTACAGTTTTATGTTAGTACCTCCAATAGTCATATATGTCCTTGGTTTTTTGGTTCTTTTTTTCCCTGCACTTAATTTTCAAATATATAAGCATACATCTGTGGTGATTTGTGTCTATATGTGGCTGATTGATACTGATTGTTCTTGTAAGGTAGACACAACTGGGTTGCAGACTACGACTCTGTTTTGCCTGTAAGGATTGTATGGTCATACTTTGTTTTTCCACAGTGTTTCACTTTTTTAGTAAAGTAAAATTTCAATGGAATTATCTGTATAGTTGGTCTGCGTAGCTAACCGAAACATCACAGTTATAGAGGAAGGAGTTAATTTTTATGAAATGAAGTAGAGCTGTACAGATCACTTGGTCAACAGATTTGTCCAGCGGGGTTTTATGGTCATCTGATGGGGCTTGTCTGACAGACAGACTGGAAGTCTTAGAACAGAAAGAACTAAAGTAAATACATACACCTTTTCTTTTTTGTCATCCTACTTAAGGAGAAATTGTCTACAAGAGCAGTTTGAAGGAAGAGGAAATATTCCTGTCTTTTTGCTGACTTCTGGACCCCAAGGTGAATGGCCTTGGAAGTCCTGTATTTAGACCTGCTACTTATACAGCAATCTCTGACTATATTTATTTTCTCCTCTGGGTAAGTGAAACCATACTCTTGAAAGGTCATGCAGAAGGGCAGTTGCTCATAATTATTGTGCATATTTTTTTTTCTGAGAAAGGATATATTTAGGCTTATGGTGGTAGTGGGAACTGGATCTTATGCATACATAACTAAATCATGGGTTTGGCTCTTAGGGGAAATGTTAGATGTTGGTCCATGTTCTTTAATTAGAAAAGTAGCACTTGGATTCCAAACAGATGGTAGAGGTCTCAAAATGGGAGTCACTAACTGAATCTCCTCAGTTACATGAGAGTGTCCATAACTAGGTGCTTTATCAGGTGCTATAGTGGAGAATAATACAGGTTATGCTCCTGTAGGATCTTCTTTACCAAGGACCTGCTCCTCGATGTCTGTTTGTGAACCACTCCCAAGAAGAAGCATGTCACCAGCTTAAGAGCCTTAAAAAATAAATTGCAGAAAATTAGGCAAATGATCACAAATCAAATGTGTAAATACTTAAAGATGATTAAAGCCTTTAGGAAGCTGGGGTTCATTGGCCAAGACTTCATAGCCTCTTTCAGTCACATTATAGGAAGCAAATCTAATGTTCTTTTGAACATGAAATGATGGAAAAAAGTTTGAGACGTAAGATGGGACATGCAATGATAAAATAATGATAACTTTGTGGTATTCATAAAATAATTTTAAAAATCTATGTGTTTTTCTTCAATGTTTTGTCCATTTATCTAGTAACACTTATTTTAGGTCAGTTCAATTGAAAGTTGAATATCTGTGACGTATTTGTGTACTAATGGGAAAGAAAAAACCTAAAATTTGTATCCTGAAGAAGAAATTGAGACAGAACTCTGAAATGAAGGTTTGACTGAAATAACAGATTGGAGGGGGAGGACATACTCTTATTTACAACTTTGAGACAGAATGAAATGAACACAATAGCTGAGATCATTGAGAAGGGCCAATAGAGAAGTGAAAAGATAATAAAATGTGTTTTAAATGCAATTTTTAGGGTAGGTAAGGACAGCATCAAGCCCTGTTGGCCATACTGCACAGGGTTTTGTGGCTGACAAATTTGATAAGGTTGTGACCCACCCATCTTGACAGTCCGAAATGCCTTTACCAGTGGCCTTTTCTAGAAGAGTCAATTTTTTTTTTTTTTTTAAATAGTCTTTATATGCAGGTTTTATGGTGTTAATAGGTTATAATGAGGTATATCTGGTGTGACTGAATAACTCTAATTTATCTGTGCTTGGAAGTTTTTTCGCAGTCTTATTAGTGATGCTTAAAAATACTTACTTTGAGTAGAGTGTCTTCTCTGCACAGTAGATTTATTAAATACCCTGAGCTTCAGTATTTGCAGTCAGAACTCCTTTTAAATGGATTTCAGAATGTCAGATTGAACATACCCTCCTGCCTGTAATCCAGAGCAGTCACCCATGTGAAAGGTTTTCAGCCTCTATTTGTTTGTGCTCTTGGCTCCACTAGCAGTGTAGGTCTTGCACAGTGGATTTAAGCTGACTGTCAATAAGCAGTTTTCTTTGCTACCTGTTAAAGGTTCTGGTAACAGCTTATACAGAATATGTAGACCATCACTTGCAAACCTTCAATTTAAGAAACTTGAACTACCTTATATGACATATTAAACAGTAGCATGGCAAACTTGAAATGGGCTTGCAGTAACGAGCATCTTACACAATAATTATTTTGACTAGATCAATTTCTTTGTGTTACCTGAGCCTAGATCCAGAAAATCATATAATTATGTGTGTCTTCACTGATAGTTCATTTGACCCTGATAGTGACCTCCAGCCAAGATCTAGTCGCTATTTACATTTCTTATAGTTAAACTTTACTCCAGCAGAGTCTAACCTCATTCTGAAAGATGTGAATGTCCTCCCCAGAGGCTAGCCTTGCTCCTGTGGAGTCTGGGAAGTGAATCAGTGCTGACATGCTATTTATAGGCTGCAAATAAATGTAGGTAGTTAGTTCCAAAATATGGAAATTCAAATTGGGCACTGCCTGTCATCTGTGTTGAGATGGGTTCTGCTTCTTCTGATGAAAGATGAGGAAGAAAAGTCATTTGTGGAAACACAGTGTTCACCTAGGTGAGGCCATATCTAGGGCCATATCCAGGCCATCAGCTCTGGTGAGTACCTGAACATCTTTTTTGATCCTCCTCCCAGTCTGATAAGGAGGGCTCCTTCTGCTTGGGCTGCTTCAGTTTTTCAACTCATCCATTCTTCTCAGAAAGGATATGAGACTGTCCTTGTCCTGTGTTTCCCATACTTGGGACTGACTCTTTTGTTCTTGTAATGAAGAGAGGATGTTTAATTTTTTTTTTTTTTTTTTTAAAGCAGTTTGGAATATAATTACTGTTTGGGATAGGTTGGTTATTTTCCTTGTGTTTATATAAATAAGTTGTCAGTGTTTCATTCAAACCCAAAATAAAGCTGAGAGAAGACACAGTCCAATCTAAATGTAAAGACTGCAGGGGCTACTAACTCTCCTCCAGCTTGGTAGCAGATGCTACTTAAGGGAGATGGGTCAAACATTTCTAGAGATCTAACTCTCCTTAGCACAGGAAATGCTGCAAACTGGTCCCAGTGCTGCTAACAGCTGCTTTGCTCCTCAGGTGCTGGCAGCATTTAGAGCACTGGGGTTAACAAAGCTACCAGCATTTTCAACATGGTTATCTATTTAGAGCAGACCTAATCAACACTGCTTAAAATGTTAGTGGTCTGTGCTCTTTGCTATAGCTCCCAGCTTTACTGACTTGAATCAGTCAAGATTAGGTTTTGACACGGTTTAGAGCTTTGTAGATTGCAGAGTGTAGTAACTGCTCCTTAAGAACTGGGATGATGGTGAGAAGCATAGGAAGTTTGGTAGGAATGCAGGGGGTGTCCTGTGGTAGGCCCTGAAGAAAACCTGCTAATCTTAGTCCAGGCAGAAGGTTGCTATTTGAAAATTGTCATCAATTGTTATCAGTGATGTAATGCAAATCTTCCGTTATAGGAGAATAAAAATGACTTTTTTTTTCCCCAATTAAAGTTAGTAAATGAACTGTGCTTACTAACTTTAAGCTAGATAATGAACCAGACTGCATAGATATAGTCTTGTGGATTTCAATTGGATCAGAACACACTTTCACAGTTTTAAACAGTACATGGCTCTATTAAAGCTTTTCATTTCTGTTCAATGGGTCAAATTCTTAGCTTCTGAGATATAAATCATATTATTATATTGCAAATCCTCACATACAATGCTTTGCACTGTAAACCACATTTTTCAATAGGTACTGTACTGCAAAGTAGAAAACATCTTTTATTTAAGAGTCCGAGATAAGGAAAAATTACTGTTATAAAGCACAATTGGAAAACAGCACTATGCCTTTTATTTAGCCTGGCATAACATAAAAATATATCTGAACATAGGGTAATAAGGACAGAAAGATTGGTGAAGGCCCTTGGCTATTTTGGTGATACCTTGATACTCTGCTTTTCTATGCTTGCTTTGGTTTTGTTTCACTTTTACTGAATATTTCATATTTTTTAAAAACATTCATGAATGTCTCAATTTTATTTTAAGCTTTAGTTTCCTTTACGTTAATTATACATATTTCAAACTATAGTTTGCCATACACTTGTAGAGTGTAAGCTTTAAAGGCTTGATTGGACTTAGTTCTTGCTTGTTAAATGAGATTCTTGGGAAGACTCTCTGTTCACTTCAACTGTCATTTCTTTCAAGTTTGGGATAACATTCCTAAAAATGGAGATTTAGTCTACACAGAAATTATTTGTCACTGACCTTTTGTATTGCTACTCTGCCAAATTCAAAGTATTGCAGAGCTGTCTTTTTTGTTAGTTTTTTTTGTTTCTTTTTTTTTTCCTTCAAGTTTAATTTGTTGTGAAGTTCCCACCACCATATATGGTGTCATTGTTTCACTTTTCTATGTACTTTTGTTTTCTGGCTTGATTTAGTGGAATGACTGAAAACAGAAAAGTTCTAAGCACGCTCTGTGGAGTACTAAAGCAGTATTTAGTTTCTGGCAACATATTGTAGGTATTATCTCAACTGTGTTGCAAAACCACTTAATATGGTTAGGAGGAAGGAAGCTGAGAAAGAGGCAAATCTTGCTCTTCCTTACATGGTTGTAGAGAAGACAGACAAGGGTGTGGAAGGAGCAAATAACATGTCTTTCATAGCCTGTGTAAAGGTTTTGGTAAGACCACAGGGTAGCTGCTGTCAATTTGCTGGTTCTGAAATAAATGTTAGAAAACAATAAAGAAAGGGGAAACAAGGTCATTAACTGCTCTGGAGGAATGACTATTTTACCTGTCAAAAATGTGCACCAGTTGACTTCCCCTCCTCCTTTACTGACAGAGCAACTTACTTCAGGAAGATGCTGTGAGTAGCAGAATGCTTCCACAAGAAACCCTAAAGCACCACAGAAGGTTGAATAACTGTTTTGTTCTTCCATGCTATGCAAAAAACCCCAAAAAACTGCAAAACAAAACATGGTTCCAAGCATGATGACCTTCCAAAGGTAAGCTTTGGACAGCACATAGCATGGAAAAAGTTCCAGAAAAGGAAGGCATGAACAAAAACTGGAGAGGGTAATTAAGGTGCACTGAGGTACTGAGTTTTAAATAGGGCTTGAAAGCAAAGAAAGATGCTTGACTGACAATGAGTAGGTGGCTTCTAAACATAGGAAGCAACATTAAAGAATGTAAAAGCTGAAAGAGGCAGAAGGATAAAAGAAATGAAGAAAGAAGTCAAAGCTGAGCATAGGGACAAAAAGGGTCACTTGAAGTTCCACAGTAGTATCACACTTATTTTTCTTTTTACCTTGTTAGAATCTCCATCTCTTCAGTTATATCTATCTATCTATCTATCATCTATCTATCTATCTATCTATCTATCTATCTATCTATCTATCTATCTATCTATCTATCTACCTATCTATCTATCTATCTATCTATCTATCTATCTATCTATCTATCTATCTATCTAAATATTCAGTGTTTTTCTCTACTTTTCTTTCCTTTTGGAATTACTAAACAATAATTTCAATATGCTTGTGTTTAAAACCCCTAGGCAGTACCAATTCCACTCCATTTTCCCCCTTTTCTGATAGTGGAAGGAAACTTTAAAGCAATTTTAAGTCTGTTTGTGAAGCCAAAATGAACAAGGTTGAATGCTGAGACTTGTAACTCAGAACCAGAATAGCAACTCCTTTTTAGCTTGAAAAAAAAAATTAAATACACTAATCTGAGACTTGGCTTGGCAGGTTTTACATTTTCATTAAATATTGATTCTCAAACATCATCTTTGTTTACACTGCATGCTGCTTCCTCTAGGTTTTAAACAACGTGGATTTTTTGCAGATAGTGATGAAGTCAGAAGTTCAAAACAACTTTACTTACTTATGTGTGATAGGAGTTTGTTGGTGAGTATTGAACAATATGGATATTTTCAGGTATTGTGAATGATGCTTAAAAGCTGTGGGTTTTGTGATATCAGATTTCTGACTCCAGTAACCTTAGAGAATGCTTTTAATTAAAGCAGTCATAGTCTAATAAATAATCTGCTTAAATATAATGCTAGGTTTGGTCTATGCACTAGGGTGTGACCTAGGACATCAACATTTGAAGTTGATTTAATCTGCAGTCTTGTTCCAGTTGTTAGCATTGCGTTTGCTTTCTAGTGAAACATATCCTGATGACTTAAGTGAAAAAAAATGCCTATATGTGTAGTTGTTAAGTTTGATTTTCCTGTTTTCAGTAAATTATTATATTTTCTTTTGTATTTCTGTCAATGTCTAGGGAAAGGCATAAGGGAGGCTGAGAAGAAACAATGTTAAGCTTTTTAGAGTAGCTCTTTAGCTATTGTGAAGATAAGCAAGGTCCTGCTTACATATTAGGTTCTCAAATCAGGGTCAGATCCTTCCTTGAGGTTGTTACAACAGGGTAAGTTGGCTACTGTTGGCTATAGCTGCCCTGTGGATGGATGTGCAGGCACTGCACAACTGCACAACCAAAATCATTTGTAACATGACTGAAAGCAGAATTTGCTTGGGGTACAGTGGAAAGGGGAAGGGCTGCCTCCACTTTACTTCCTCATGTTTCAGCACTTTTTAACTTCTCAGTGATATCAGTACCCTGTGACTTCATGGGAATGGAAAGTTCAGGATATCTACACAGTCAGCAATTCAAGAGGCAGTGGATGTGTCATGGTGATAAAGTCTGTATGTTGCTAAATCAGCCTAGATTTAAGTGGTCCTGACTGCCACACAGAGCAGATGAGAGCATGGAGCTGTATCATGAATATCTACTACAAGGGTAATATGACACCAAAAAGCATGTTAGAAGGTATAGAAATAAGGTAACTCCATTTTACATCTTCCCATAGTCACCCACTCAGAGCTCTTCTTGCTTCCACTCTATGCACACAGTAATTTTGGTTCACCACATCTCAAATTGTAATCTGTAGCACTAGAGACACCTATATCATATCACATGTAACCACCTCTTAAATATAAAAGATCCTGGCAAATATCATCCACTTTCTAAAAGGAAGCTGGTTGAATCTTCTGCTCTCATGTTACAGAGAAACACCCAGATTATACAATCACAGCCTTCCTACCAACCCCCTTTCAGAAGGCACTCAAATTGCTCCAGCCATCATCCACTTTCTGCACTCTGCTGGACTGGATGCACTAATTTTCCCACTTACGCTGGGATTGATGACCCTCAAAACAAAGGTAAAGTAAACTAACTTAAGAGGACAAAACTAAATGTATGCAAGATACAGTTACATGTTAAGCAAGCTTGATGGACTATTAGAATAATTCATCAAAGGGGATAGTGGATTCTCTGTTCATCTCTTACAAACTGTTTTTTTCTTTCATAGAGATACTGTAGTACAGTCATAAGTTATGGGCTCCATCCAGAAATTAGTTGGATTAAAACTGATGACCTAGATTATCACTGTGAATATATTTGTTTTGTAAACAGAGTCCACGCAATAATCTGCTTATATCTAGCTGCAGAGAGTAGGTAGGCATCAACACAATTTAAAGAAAGTAAATCTAAGCATAAATGCAAACAGGAAAAATCCTCCCTGAAGTCAATAAAACTATTCTGATATAAACTGGCACAGGTTTGCAGTGAATCACAAAAAAGTAACAAATACTGTTTCAAAAAGAAAGAAGACATATGGAATATTAATATCTAAAGCAAGGAGTAAAGGTGAGTTACTGTGACCAGCTCATTTTGTTTATCATAGCAATGACTGGCTAGGGAGGGAAAAAATTATTTAATAGTTTTTCATGATTAAGATTTTCCATTGTATCTTTGATGCCCACACATAGCAATCAAAGATGTAATGAGTTGTAAAATGGCTTCTGAGATTGCATGCCACTGGCAGGCTCGGGTCAGAGGTAGATGTGTGTACCTGTGGCTGCATGAGACTGAGCTCTGCTGGGCCACCCTGTGAGGAGGCATGTCAGGACACTCTGCTGTCAGGGGGTTACTCCTGCCCCAGGCTCCTGATTGGGCCTTAGTATCCATCATGGGCACCAAATCTTATTGGTGTTAACAGAAACCCAGCATTTGAATGCCAATTGTGTCAGTAAGCATATCTGAGAAGAGCAAGAGAAAGAATGCTGAGTGAAGCCTGGATCTTCTTTCTATACCACGAAGAATGGGCAATAAATGAATTAATCTTCATAGGAGTCGCAGAAATCTGGGTATCCAAACAAAGAGGGAATTGGTTGTTGAGTGTCTTTCCGCTGTACTAAATAACTGATAGAGCTAATGCCATGAAGAACACCACTGTCCCTTTCACTTGTTGATATGTGTGTGATGGGGAGAATTAAAGGCAGGGTGAGAGCTGGAGTATCATGCATGGAGCAGAAAAGTCTAGCTTGTCTGTCATACATTCTGTGTGCTTGGTTTGTTTGCATGTTAGCCTGTGGCTCTAGGTTCATTAATTAGGTCATTTCCCCCCTGTACTCCCCCCGCCTTCTGTTTAGCACTTCTGGGAGATGTCTTGCATCTGTTACTTAAGTTGAATGTTTTGTGGTGAGAGAATCCACTCTGACTGCATGTAACCTGCAAACTCGGCAACTCAGCATCTCTTCTTCTCATGCTTTCCTGAAAGCAGCATTCAAATCTGTACAATGACAGGACAGGAATCAGTCTGAAAAGAGAGTTTTGGTATTGATGCAGCTCTAGTTTCTTTTTAGCTGAATGGAAAAAACCTTGACTATGTTTTTGATGACCTGTAACAGTGAATTAAATAATTTTTCTGTATGTGCATGTGAACTGTGCCGCTCTGATAGCAGCAAAGTATGGAAAATAATATACAAAGCCAGCTTGACCACTACTCCTCAACAATGCGAAACCAGTTGATTAATCTGGGTTTACACTGCTTCATATTGCCAAGACAAATAAAGCTAGATTTGATAAAAACTAATATATCAGATAATCATATAAAAGTTGCAGCATTTTCCTGTATTATCTTATTGTCTGTGTATTTCCCTACTCTCAGAAACGCATCCTAAGCCATAGGATGGCAATGGGAATTTCAATTACTGTGTGCATTGCTGAAGAGATCACATAATTTTGTTAAGACTTGAGAGAAAAGAATGGTAAGAAAGCAGCACTAGAGTAAAGAGACTATGAAAAATGTATTTATAGCTGTTTTGTTTGACTGGCATAAACTGTCTAATTGATGGATGCTCAAGGGGAACACTCCCTTTTTCTGGCACAATTTACATGTCGTAATAAACGCTATGAAGAAAGAAGTGGGACTTGAGCTGACACAGAATTGTGAGTTTGAGTGACCTCTGAATGTTTAATATGGCTTTGTCTACACCAGCATACATTGTCATATATAAGTTGGTATAATTTCTTGATTGCAATAATATCTGTGATCTCTACCACAAGACCTAAAGTCCGTGGTTTATGGCCTCTCCAGGACAGCATGGAGGAGGGGAGAGGAAGCTGGGTATAAAATAAGACCACACTACATGATCATAAGCAAAAAAAAAAAAAGAAATAAATCCAAGTTACTAAGATTTCAAGAGCTCTAATGGTTTCTTTAGTCCTGAGCACTGGTGCTAGAAAGAATAGAGAAAACATGCACCAACTGAGAATTTATTTTGCAGATGTGGCAACTCTTTTCTGCAAAACACTGTTTGATCAGTTTTGACCACACCTTTCCTGTCTTCTAAAAAAAGCTAAAAATACAAACGAGGACTTGTGGTTAGAAACTGACAACACTTATTTAGTTGCATGGTTACAGGTTGTAAGCATGCAATATCTGTTATGGTAAATGGATTTACATTGTTATCAGCTCCCAGTGTTTTATTTCTAGGTATACTTTCTAAAAACGGTTGTGTAGGTTAACAGAGACTCAAACAACAATTCGTGTTTTGATGAAAAACTGCTGAGGTTGGTCAAAAGGGAAAAGAATGACTGAAATAGTAAGTAAAGTTCCATGTACTGAAAATAATGTTTACATTTTACTGTAATTTCATTGGGGGACTAATGGGATGTGGCTCTACATTTTTTACGGGAAAAGGGAATGAAAGATATCTTAAAATAGCAGTTGCAGAACATAAACTGCGCAAAATTGTCCTAGAATATTCTAAGTATCTTGAGCTATGTTTGCAGGGCAGAGTTATCATATCTTTAGAGCATATCCGTACTTAGGCTAACCTGGTTTGGACGTGCTTAACATTCAGTATACATGATAGAGCTGCTTCCACTTACAGTCGTTTCACAACCTGAAAATAGAGTGAGCACCTTAAAAAAAAAATAGGCACAAAGAACAATACAAGAAGTAGAAGCATCCAACCTTTAAAACAGAATAAATGAAAATAACATATAGAAATAGACCTGAATGACCTGAACAGGGTCCTCAAATCATTTATGAACCTAAGTTTGTTGGAAAAAGTCCCATACAGGCAGTTTGGTGGTTAACACAATATCCTGTGAGGTGGAAGGGGCTACTCAGCCTCAGCTCCCTACTGGGTACATTGCAAGAATAAAAAGTAATGTAAAATTCAGAAAGTTTCCTGGAAACAGATGATATAGTAATCCTTCAAACAATGTGCTGTTGATTTAAAAACAAACAGAGCAGGAGCTGTTGTGCAAATCCTAATGGTATTCCCAGATTGTTTTTACCCTCATTGCAGTCACTGATAACTTTGTTGGTTGCTCTCAGAAGGATGAATAGAAGTAATCTGGGTGTGCAAGTACTGAGCCTGTCTAGCAGAACTTTACTTCTACAGTGGCTTTAATTTGTGAGGCTTTGAGCTGCACAAAGCCTTGCTAGATCTCTACAATTTGCTTCCTAGCAGGGAAAATTCTGACGTGTTATCCAGTCGTCATGACGTGTTGTTCAACCATACAGCTACTGGACTTGGGATGAAGGCATCTATTTATTGAACTTGACTGTAGAGAGACAGTAATAACATGGCACTCAGCTAGAACTGTCCTCTCATTCTTAGTAGGGACAAGCACAGTAAATGGAGCATACTACTTTTCTCAGACAGTCCTAAAAGGTCATTTTTGCAGCAGGTCATTATACTGTGCAAACTGGCATAACATTCATTGACTGAAATGGAAATAGGCTGATTTATGCAGAATGTGTTATTTGAAAAGAAAATATTCTTGCAGAAGTCTGCACTGCTGCTAAAACTCTTGGGAAAAAATATAAGCAGGCCAATAGAAAAAAAGCTCTGAACATTTTAAGATTATTACATTAATTTTACAAAGTATCAATATACATACTGCTAAAATGAGTTGTAAAAGATAGACTGATGATAAAATGGTATATTAGATGATGGAATCAAAACCAGATGCTTGTTACATTAAGAACTCTTGATATTTCATCATCATCATCTACATATTTATCAGCACAGTGACTAAGATAGCATTTAATTTGCTTCTAAAGTATTCTTCTGCAGTCCTTAGGTCTTCAGAAGCCATTAAAGCAAATTAGCAACAAAAGTTTAGAGATGAATATAGTCTGCCAAATAGCTGGGCATGGATTTCCAAACTCATGGGTATACTAAAAAGAGATAAAAATGTTAATGTGTCCCTGTAGCTGTAATAGCTGGAATCCCTGTCAAACGTCAGGTCTGGCAATGGTTGTATTGTAAAGGAAATATTTTTGGCCTGCAAAACCTACACCTTTAAGAGATATTACACATGAAGTTTAGTAATAGTTAATGTTTTAGTTTTTTAAAATGTGGCAAAGAGGTTTTTTGTTGTTGTTGTTTTTTAGGGTTTTTGTTTAGTTGCGTTTTTTTAAGGCAATCCAGCTGTTACTGGTGCTCTTAGCAGAAAATGGAAGTAGTT
The DNA here is from genome assembly GCF_003031625.1 of Empidonax traillii. Classification (NCBI taxonomy): domain Eukaryota; kingdom Metazoa; phylum Chordata; class Aves; order Passeriformes; family Tyrannidae; genus Empidonax; species Empidonax traillii. The sequence continues at coordinate 325,374 of NW_020955651.1, forward strand.
TAGGAAAGCTCGTCTGCTGAATCTAGCTCTGGTATATATAAGCATGCATGTCTGTAGAATCTGCAGTATTAAAGACAAGAAAAACACTTGGCAGAGAGGAGTTATCTGAAAGGGAGGTTACAGACTGAATAATGTTGATAAAGTAAGCTCACATTGTTTATGTCCGCACCATATGGCCTATGTATAAACACAGTAGTTCAATACTTATCTCATTTCTACCCAACATTCTCTTCCTCTTATTTTCATCCTCACTTCCCTGTTTATTTTTTCTGTTAACATCAACAGAATTGTCTATGGATGAGACAGGCATGAACACTGGAGTTTCATACACAGTTGTAATTCCCTTTGCTGTTTTTTTTTTTTAATTATTATTTTTGCAGTGGTCAGCACCTTGAACTATTCAGAAGTATACACAGTCCTTAAACATGTGAACATAAATTCCTCACACCCAATAAGTAGCTGGGTTCATTGAAACTATGCTAAAAGGGAATTGAACCACTCATGCCTAAATAATAAATCCAGTGGAACAAAAAAATATTGTGATAGGTTATCACTGGACTGGGTTGACAGCGAGCAATTGGATGTTAAATGGTCAACAGTGAAGTTTAACAAAACAATCATACAACTGAAAATGGACACTGACTCAACCAAATCACTTTTTATTTGCTTCTAGTTTGGCTGATGATACCTGTAGCTGGCCAAAGGAATAATGAAATCCTGCTGCTGCATTACTGTCCTCTTCCTTTTCCATGCCTAAGAACAGTTGATTAGTTTACTAGCTCTATCCTGTCTTGTATCAGGTAGTTCAGATATGCTACTGAGAGAGTCAATATTGGAAGTACCAGAAAGATGGAAACCTATAGATGCACACTTGTTTTCATATTTGCTTAAACATTCTGGCATACATGAGAAGATGTATCAGGCTGACAGATGAAAACATATTTAGCAGCATTAAACCATTAAGGATTGAGCATGAGCCGGCAGAATGCCCTGCCTGCAAGGAAGGTCATCAGCATCCTGGGTTGTGCTAATAGAAGCACAATCAGTAGATAGATGGAACTGATTTTCCCCCTTTACTCATGAGACCATATTTAGATATTTCATTCAGTTTTAGGCCTCCCAATACAGGAAAGACATCAGTGAGTCAAGCAAATTCAGTAGAGGACCATCAAGTTGGTTGGGGCTGGAGCACCTGGCCTGTGAGGAGAGAGGAAAGAACCAAGGCTGGTTCAGCCAAACAAAAGGTTTCAGAGACATTATACTGCCCTTTACCTCCACAACACCCAGTACCTACAAGGTATCAAAAAGACAGAGTCAGGCTCTACGTGGTGGTGCATAGTGGGTGGACAAGAAACAGTGGGAATTTATCAATGGTTCCTAGCTGATAAATATTTTTTTTACCATGAGGACAGTCAAACAGTGGTCGCCTACAGAGCTTGTGCAGCCTCCATCCTTTGAGGTTGCCAAGACCCGACTGGATATAGGGCTCTGAGTAGTCTAGTCCGATCTCAAAGGTGAATCTGCTTTGAGAGTTTGTACAATAGAATTCCTGAGATCTCTTCCAACTGGAATTACTCTGTGATTTTATGGTTCTTTGATTCTACATAGATGAACACATTTACTATCCTGAACTCTAAATTAAGCCCTATTTAAGCAAAGGAAAAATGGGAGACTATTCTGCTATCACTCGTCTGTGATTCCAGATGTTTCTCAGAGGTAATTTCTTTCTGAACAAACATTTATATTTGCGTGCCACTCACATCACTAAATGGGTAAGAGTGATGTTAAGTGCTCGAAGTTGCTCAATGAATCTGTGGCATAGGGAGTTAGCTCAGATCTCTTGAACCCAACTCTATTTTGAATTTAGCTATGAAGACATGGGCCTCACAGGTTTTGAATTCTCTTATTCTCTTATACACACACTTGTACTTAAAATGCTGCACTGAAAACAACCATATTTAACTAAATATTTTGTTTTATTAGAAAAGGCTTTCACTCTTTTTTATAAAAATACGTAGACTGATTCAGCAATAGGATGAAACCATATTCTCTTTTAGAGAAGGGCTAACTTGTACCAATCATTCATGTACCCTCAATTGTGATAGTCGTATCATCAAAACATTACTTGCAATTTATTCTCACTCTGGGTGAGTATCATATTTATTTATGGTTAGTTATTACAATAGTATGTGTACTTCAGACAAGATTGTTTCTATGTAGGTGCAAACAAATAGAAAAGACTGTTCTGCATGTGGAGAGTTTTTATGATTAGCTAGATGTCTGGTTATTAGAGACATATGATATCTATATTTCAAGCCAAGCCTTTAAATTCACAAGCTGACATTCCTTGGAGGTGACTCTCCGTAGAGGATTTTGGGTTCATACATGTTAACCATTGTTTAGTTTCAAAGTTCACTGAAAAAAACCTCTCTTAACCTCACATCATCTGAAATCCATATGTAAAAGAATGCAGCAAAACAGAATTGCAATTATTTCTTGTTTATTAACTTAGTCCTGTACAATTATGTGAACGATCTGTCCCTTCATTAGAGCTCCAGTAATATTCAAGGTGTTGTCATTTATCTATTGTAGTGTGGAGTTAGTTTCCTCTTTCAGGTGTCCTCATGTCAGGGCCTGATTACTTGACAACAGGAATAGTTTTACTTTCATCATTTTATTTTCATCAGAGAAATAGCAAATAACATTGACAGAATGTTGACCATTTTTATTCTGCATAGAATCTGTAGAACCTCCTCCTCGCAAATGCTGAGATTGAGAAAACCCTACTTTGTTGGTGTTTCTTCTTCTTATTACAGCTGATCCATAACAACTTCTATTCTGTTGACTTATATATTGCCACAGAATGACTTTTTTTCTATTTGCCTCATCAGGTATTTGCTCCTATTCTTGTAAAACCTATCACAGAATAATCTAATTACCTTATCAAGAGTCCCATGTTGAGCCCCATGCTGCTCTATCGAGGTAACTACTGTCAACTAAAATAGGTAGTAGGTTAATGCTGGCTTAAAGACAAGTTTTTACAGTGCAATGGAGGTGCTGTGCTAATATATGTTATGTCTTTCAACTCCCAAAATACCCAATGTGATCTTTGTTTTCCAAAATACCCAATGTGATCTTTGTTTTCTTTTTCAATTTGAAGAATGACTCCAACCCAAACTGAAGAGAACTGTGATAACAATTACCTTTGTTACAACACTTCACGGCTTCTGTCTTAGAAATTAACAAAGTAATTGTGGGGAGCTATGCAAAAGAATGTACTTTGCTTTCAGTGCAAAATTTCAGGCACAAACTGGTTGATTAGGTTGGCCACTTATGCAACAACTCTTTGGACAAAATAGAACTTACAATTTAGAGGCTTTTCTTTTTGTGCATGTGCACTTTTTCATGACAGGAACACTATTGTTGTCTTGATTTTGTTATCAGAAACCTACCCTTGAAATTCAAATTAAAGATAATGTGTAACAGAATCATATTGTGTTTGAAGTCTAATGAAAGTAAGAAATTATTAGAATGGTCCTGGAGATTAGTCCTGGAGATTACTTTGATATCCTGGGTAGAGGCAGAGGTGGAGGGAGAGGAGAGAGAGAGGACTTTGTTTATGTGGAATTCTAGGCATTGAAGATGAACCCCCAATATGACAGTGTAGCTAAAGGCTCCGGTGTAGCTTTTTATAGTAGAAACAAAACCCATGAACATGGAGGTTCTATCTACCTCTATAGGAGGTAGCTATCTACCTCTCTGCTTGTGCAAGTAATGTCTACTGGAATAATGTATCCATTTCATGTGTCCAAAGGTTAAGAGAAGTATTGGGAAGTGAGAATGAGTGAAAGGAAGAGTTATTGGGAGGAAATGTTAACAAAGTAGTTTTCAGCAGACACACTGTCTGCATTTGAAGTTCAGTACTGAACTAAGGAACACATGGTTTTTGTTCTTTGGGTTTTTTTTGTTGCATTTTGTGTTTGTTTGTTTTTTTCCCGAAAAGAAAATTAGATGTCAGAATAATTTACCAAGGTGGATTCTTTGTCAGAAATGCTTAAATATAAAATAGTTTTTGAGAGGGATTGTTTGGTTTTTGTTTGTTTGCTTTGTTTTTGTTTTTAAACATGCTGTAGTTCAAACAGGAGCAATTGGGGAAAAGTCCTGTTGCCTAGCAGAGATCAGAAATATCAACCATTACACTTAGCTTACTTTTATAAAATTGCTAATCTACATAATTTCTGATTACAATAAGGAGAAATGTGGGGGTAAAGAAGGGTCTTAATCCTGTCCTTACTCAGCTCACAGGGGTGATGGAACTAAAGAATAGGAAGACACATCAGCCACTAATTGCTATTATTACAAAAGCAATGGCAAGTATTAATATTTCATCATGGGCCTGAGTGACATTGGATGTATTTTTCTTAGAAGTATAATTCTTGAAAGCCAATGACTGGTCTCAACTTTTCTTAAAACAGAAAAAACAATATCTTCCTAATCTTCTCCTTTCAAAGAGACACTTGAAAACAAGGCTCAGAAAGTGATAGATAAAAGCATGCATATACATAATTTAAAAAAAGTTTTAGGTTTTTTTGTGTTTTTTTTTTTTTTTTTTTTTTTTTTTGAGAAAAGTGATTAAAAAATTTTGCATATTTTAGGTTGGTAGTGCTATCACTGACACTCTTGATTAATAGATTAATACACTGATCTGGGTACTCTAGACACTATGTCCTGCGCTTCATCTTTGGAGAACGTCGAAAATAGCAGATGCCACCCAGTTCAGATCCCATAAGCAGGACACTGCTGTGGCTCAACAAAGTAGTGTTACATTGTAAAATCACTTAAGATTCCTGGCTTTTTTTTTTTTTTTTTTTAATGCCTGTGAGAGTCATTCAATTGCGAACTACAGAAAAAGGCTCAAGATAAGGTTTCTAAATCATGTTGAGGCTATGAGCAGCCAATACAGCAGGAGGCAAAGGGTGGATTCTAACAGAAGGGATAGGCTCCTTCAAACACTGCCTGCTGCCTTCCACTGCCTTCTGTCCTTAATGATGTTTCCACCCTGGGCTTGCAAAAAAGCTTGCATACAGCACTCATTAAGTCTGAATGGGTCCAAAAATTTTCACTGCATGTTTTCTTCTTATGTTCCAACCTAGGCTCATAAACTAACGCAATGGCTTCCTAAGGCTGTTTAGTAATTTAATAAGAAGCCATTTCTTAGGGACATGCACTCCTCAGATGAGTTAGAGACCTGTGGAGTTTATTAGCAAACAAGATGAACTAATGATGAGATCTGAACCACAAGTACTCGGTCCTTTGCCATTGTTCTTGTAGAAAATATTTTTTATCCTAATTCCTTGAGATGACAATGCATTGAGTTTTAACTCTTAAGAATAATTTTAAATAATGTTTCTTTTTTATTTCTCTTAATTATCTTTGATATTAAACAAACATTTTAAAATGTGAAGACATTTAAAATAATTTTTTTTAATGAATAGTAACTTAATCCAATTTTAGTTTTCTGAGTTGTTAATTTCCAAATATTTTTCTTAACTTTTTCAAGCTATTTGTGTGCTTGCTTTTTGAAGTAGATTTTTTAAAATTCTTGTCTGTTATGGGTAGGACCTATCTTGGTATACTCGGCTGCTCAGAGCTAGTAAAGTCTGAACAATTTATTTTGTACCATTACTTATATATATGTATAATCATCAGTCATTAATTGCAAACTAGTGTTTACTCCAACTGGAAATACATGATCCCTAAAAAGAAGTCTGGCTAGCAGATAGATGATAGCTTGGGACCTGCAAATTGACAATATGAGCACGAAGTAGTCAAAGTGAGTTAATCCACTTCTGTGTAAGATACAGCATGATATTTTTAAAATATGTTAAATCTCAGAGTAGATCCTTAGTCATCCAAGCTGGTGAAAAAGCTGGGAGGAGAGAAGCAGTGGACTTACACAGAGCAATAATTATCTGATATCCATCTTGCTCAAAGGTCACATCCCTGGCCTCATGTCCAGTTGCCCTAAGGTTTTCAAGCAGTGCAAGACAGCAAGGAATCTGCTCTTAGTACAATCAAATCCCTGTTGTTAGAGACTTCTGGTCCCTTCTCCTTACAACCACAAAATGCTAAATCAGGAATAGATAGCTTTTACAGACTCATCTCCATGGTTCTGCCTAAGTGAACTGTCTTAACTGGAGATCTGGATTATGAGGAAAGCCTTATGAATTCATCTTATTCAAGTGGAGTGGTCTTCATGAATCTGCTGTAGCCAAAAGCCTGTGGAGCCCTGGGCAATCAGAGAAATGTTATTCCTAAGGTGATCCCAGATTGAGGAAGCCCCAAAAGGAAATTTAGGAGTTTATTCTTGTATAAATTACAATTGCCAGTAGCTCAGAGTTCTTCAGGAGTGTGGAAACATCAGAATTGTATTCCCTGGGAGAATTTAAGCTTCGACAGTTCCTTCATGTGAAGGCAAGATGCCAGAGAAGTGCTTTGAAGTCAGCACACTTTTTTTTAATGCAAGGAGTATTATAAAATGTGAGTTCTTCCAGTGTCTGCTTCTGCCTGGAAAAGGTGCTATTAACCCTTCTGTTCCCAGGTTCTCCCATCCTTCTCAGCAGCAGCTGCAGACCTGGCTCTCTAGGACTTGAGCAGCCATTTGTTGTCCCTCACTCTACTACTGCAGACAACTTACTCCTTTACCTGTAGAATGTGCCCCAACTGTAGTGCCACTGAAGATATTCTAATTCTTTAAGTAATTCCAGACCAGCTGAGAAAGTAGTCAGCACCCCTCTAGTATGCTGTAGTCCAGTGCTATTGCTTTTCCAGACTTTTTTTTTTTGAGGTTCTTAATTTTACAGAAGCAGAAATTCAATGCTTTTGGTACCAGCTGACCTTGACATTGCCTAGACTAAGGTTGCTTTGTGCCTTCCGTTTCTATGGTTTTCTCCACATAATTGAAATTAAAGGTCTATGCTTTTTATTGCTGTCAAACAAAGATCACCCCTTCCTCTATTCATGTTGTAAAGGTTACTCTAATGACTTCACAGGAGAGAATTAAGGTAACTGTGGAAAAAATTTGTTCAGAGTGAGAAATCTCAGTATACAAAAAGGATTCTTCATATTCTATCCTGCATAGAATTCTTGTTTTAAGATCTCTCCCAGGGCAGTATCCCCAG
>NW_020955651.1:332755-334566 GCF_003031625.1 Empidonax traillii
TCACCCCTTCCTCTATTCATGTTGTAAAGGTTACTCTAATGACTTCACAGGAGAGAATTAAGGTAACTGTGGAAAAAATTTGTTCAGAGTGAGAAATCTCAGTATACAAAAAGGATTCTTCATATTCTATCCTGCATAGAATTCTTGTTTTAAGATCTCTCCCAGGGCAGTATCCCCAGGGCAGTATCTCACCTCATCAGACATAGTATTCCCAGTAATACATGATTGAATTCCATCTAATTATGCTTCGACCACAAGAAACATCTTACAGGACTGTGAAAAGCCCTTGTTTTAATTTGTATGTTGACACAGCATAAAGGCAGCTTTTTTATGAAGCAGACACTTGAGCTTCTATCCAGAAATGCCATACCTTGGTTTTTAAATATATGTTTCTTTCCTATGCTAGTGTCACAAGTGCTGGATTTAGAATTCATACTGGCTGAATTGTTTGTAAATATGTGCAAATTAAGATACTCATATCCTTTTGAGTTATAAACCTTGATACAAAGGAGACTAATGTATTTAAGTGTACCTAAGTAATTATTGAAATGTTTAATTCAGAATTTAAATTTTCCAATACTAGAATAATTTTTAAATTTAAGTCCTTTGTGGCAGTATTGGTCAGTCAATTTTATGGAGCTAAGGTACTAAAGAAGAAACAACGCTTTAAAAATGGAAGAATGATGCTGTTTGTAATTTTGAAGTAACTGCTTTCAAATCCTTAAATGGACCTATTTTTTTTGACAGTAGATCTTCACTTTACAGCAAACTAGCACCTGTAAAACTTTTCAGTGTGGGTATCAAAACACTGAGATATCCCAAAGCAGTTTGATTAGAATTAGTGCCAGAAAAATATTTCACATAAGATTGTATAACTATCTTGCTCATATAGCATTGTATTTTGTAGTAATGGCAAACATTCCTAAAGCATGTTATTTATATTCTGGTTTTTTACAGACTTCTTGGTAAAAATTTGTATTGTTTTTAATCTGTTAAGTGGATTTACATTACTTTATTCTTATACCTTTGTTAGAAAGTGTAGCCCGCATTCACAAAAAAGTGAAGCTATACCTGGACTGAACTATTTGCAGAACACTTGAGGGGATTAATTATCCCACCACATTGAACTTGGCTGGCTGAGGTGAAGCAAATGGAAAACTCCTGCTTCTGGAATGTTTAAAGAAGCAGAAATTTAAACTCTTGGGTTTATTTGCATTTGACCCATGCTTAGAATTTGCCGCTGTAATTGAACATGTGATAGCCATGAAGTGTGCTAACTGACTTCTGTGCGTTGGTGCTATAAAAAGCACTGTTCTATTTCATGGCCAAATTCTCCTCATCAACAGAACATTTTAAAAATTTTGACTGCAAAATTGTTCCAGCTTTCATGTTGGAAAAATTTTAGCAAGATACTGGTTTTAGACAACTTCATATTTCCTGGCAAGCAAGTAGAGGAGCATGAAAAATTTTCCTCTTGGAAAATGTAGCTTTGCTGAAATAAGAACCCTCTGTGGGAAAATGTCAATTTTAATGTATATTTTTTTATTTTACAATTGGGGTAATCAAAACAAAGCCCTCTACATTTTCAAAGTGACAGTTTGAAACAAAGATACCTTACAGTTCCAAATAATTGTTTGAATGAAAACACAAACAAGCAAAAAAACAGCTGAATTTTCTCAGGAACTTTTATTCCAATCACTAGTGTGGTAATTTTTCACTTTGACATTTCCATTTTGCAACCTATAGTTTTTTTTTTTTTTTTTTTTTTTTTTTTTTTTTTTTTTTTTTTTTTTTTTTTTTTATTTTTTTTT
>NW_020955651.1:335074-382393 GCF_003031625.1 Empidonax traillii
GAGAAATGCCTTATAACATATGTATATCAGTTACAGTTACCTGACTATTCTCCCAAGCTGTTTTCAAACGTAAATCATGACTGAAGACCATTGCAGATGACCAATTAAATTACTGTTAAAACTAGAGATGATTGAGTGTTCTATAGAAAACAAAACATTCTCTAAATATGGCTTTTACTTGTCCTGATCACTCCTATCTAGACTTCACTATCTGTCTCCCAGAAATATGGGATTATTTTTATTTAAGTTTTAGTCTCTGATATTTTGAGTATCTAGATATGCTGAAAAATGTTCCTCTAAAAATAATACATCCATCTCACATATTTTGGGAAGATTAATCAGGAAAGTTGGGAATTCTAACTAATTATGTCAATGTTCATGATTTTGACTGGTGGTAGCAGATCCACACCATTTTGTCTAGGAAGTAACATCTAACAAATATATTCTCCAATATGAAAGTGATACCAGAAACAGTATCAGTAAGCCTGGAATTTACCCAGTGATGTGTAATGCTGGATGTTATTGAAGAGGAAAATAAATCTGTGTTTGTTTCTGAAGGCCATATAGTTAAAAAATATATAATGCTAAAGATAACTTGTTTCAGAACAAGAATTTCATTGCAGAAGATTTCTAATTCTTTCCTGATTCATTCCAAGTATCATCTAAAAAAAAGTGCTATTAGGCATAAATAACAAAGAACTGCTTCATTAATCATATAACAAAAATCAACAGTTTGATTAGCCAATCTGTGTTTCATAGAATGAATCACAAAGCAAGACCATTCCCTGTAGCTAGAACAGGGTCTTAAGAAAGGATTTTTGGAACAGCTTGTGGGATTAAGATTAAATATCTTATACACACAAACATGCCCATGCGTCTTGGATGTATCCCAAGATTCATGATGTAATCAGTGGAAAAGAGTCAGCTTTCCCAAAATGTTATAAGATGGAAGTAGATAAATGCCCTGACGAGCAAGGGAAGGTAGACTTGCATAAGCTTTGCAGTTTACAGCAGAGTACCCATCAGTGCATGACTGGGCAATAATTAGCATACTGGCTCTCAGGGATAGAATTCATACCTAGACCCAACTCTCCACAGAGTCCATGGATGTTTTGTTTCAGTTCCATACAGCTGAAGACAGTCACATATTTCAAGCTGTTGTCTCAGACTGGGGTGGTCAAAACACCGCTTGTGCAGAGATGTTTTAGAAACATCAAATCTGCAGGAAGCAAGATGTACAGCACACTTCTTTCTGAGACCTCGTTACTAAACCATATATCTGCTATGATACTGTGAAAATTTTTATGTTACTGCTAGCCTAAAAAAAAAAGTTTTCAGCTTCTTATAACTTTGAAACTTTTGTATTTGCTCCAATTCATTAGCAGGAGGAAGAGAAGAAGCTGAAACTCAGTTTTCACTCTGCGAGTGTGCTCTCTTCAATTGTTTCCAAGAGGTGCTAAAGTTCAAAGGGGAAAAGTTATCTAATTTTATTTTTTTGTAAATCTTAGAAAGAAACTGTCTGTATGAAGTAAACCTAATCTATCAATAGGAGCTCTAAAGACAATACATGGTTGACATTTCTTTTTCTTTTGCAGGGGTGACATTATTCAGCAAGCAGTTAAACCCATTTGGGAAGAAAAAGCATAGTTCCCTGCCATAATGCAGTAGGCTATTATCCAGTTAAAAATTATCTGATATAAAACACTTTTTAACATTTGTCACATTTTTTTTGCCTGTTTATGATCCAGCCAAAGAATTTCTATCATTTTCTGAATGCAACCAAGATATAGCTAACTGTTGTCTTACCCATAAGTAGGAAGAAAAAGAACCTCCTCCACATGGACTACCTACACAGTTTTGATGGGCACAGTTTGTGAAATGCCTTGGGAATAAAACGGTGTGGTGACTGATGGCATGCACATGGCTGCTGCAGTTGGATCTGGCCTGGGACTTACACACTGTGTGTGTGTGTGCATATGGTGTGTGTGTGTGAATCACTGAGGCATTGTATCTGCTCATGCTCAAAAACACATATCCCATTTAAGTCACTGGCTGTTTTTTCCCTCAGTCTGTCAAACTGTACTGTGTTAGAGGAGCTCTGAGTGTGGCTCTAGCTCTCTAACAGTATAACTTGCATAATCCTCATAGCAGAAAAATAAATGAGTTTATTCTCATTTTCCTTTTCTCCAACTCGAGGGCAGTTTTTGCCTATGTATCATCTTGAGTTCTTTGATACCTATGTGTTCAGTGATACCTGTTCACTGACATTAGATGTTTGGCCATTCATATGTAAAGCGAGAAAATATTTATATAATGCAACTTACTCATATTTTCACTTTTAATATGTCCACTAATTTTCCCTTTAAAGTAGCATTTCTTTTCTCCTTCCTTCTCTCTGTCTTCTTGGCTGTTAGATTGTGAGTATCTTAGAATAGCATTCAACTATTTCTGGATGATGGCAGTGGGCTTAGCACATCATGAAAATTAAAACATATATATTTTAAAAAGGATAAGGGTCCAAAGAAATGTCTGAGCTACTTATTTCTCACTTACATTATAAAATAACAAATAAAACAAAACAAAAAAACCCTCGTAGTCCATGGAAAACACTCAGTAGAAAAGAGAATGAAGAATATATATTTCCTTAATCATTGGACTCTCAAAGCTATTGACTTTACTACTCAGTTACTGTTGCCTTGCAATGCTAATGTTGTGATATGTCTTATTGTTATGAATAAATATAGCCACTGAACCCTCAATACTGAAAAAATTAGGCCAGTTCAAGTCAAAACAAATTTTGCATGATAAGAGAGGATTTCTGCAAAATGAAAAAGCAAAACCCATGCTGCTTCATTTTCCCATCAGTCAAAAAAAAGAGCTCAATATAAAATAAAATATCATTTGATTGTGGGCTATTTAAGTTTTATAACCCTTCCTTCCTAATCTTAATCTACTATAAACAATTCTTCTATCTTGAAAGCATAGAAAGCAAAGAAAGATTCTGGCCTTTCCAAAATGAAAATTGTTAAAATATTTTGACTTTCAAAATATTGTATTGATTTTTTTTCAGCTAATGTTTTTCATCAGGTCCTACCTATACTTACAGAGAGCTTCTGCAATATGTGCCACTTTCCTTCACTGGAGATGCCATTAAAAATAATACTAGCTTCACTGGTTATCAAAAGCATGTACACCCATTTTAACAATGGAGTCATAATTTATATACACTGAAGTGTCTGCAGTGTTTTATAAATCATGTTCCAATGCAATATATGCAGTCATTTTAAATGAGTCTAATGCACTCTTTATTGAATTCAAGCTTTCATCACTCACCAGTCTGCCTTCTCACTTGAGATATAAGAATTTTTCTACAGTGCTTTGTTAATAACAGGACTGTTTTCACATATGTTTGTTATGAATATGTCTTCTAAGAAAAAAAAGTCAGAAGTTTAGGATAGATCTATCTCTTTGGGAAACCTGTTCCAATGCTTTACCTTGCTCATTATATAATCTCACTACCTCCTCACTGCTGTCCTTGCAGGAGGGTTGGCTTTGGTTTCTGTAGGAAATTTCAGCTCAAGTTATACCAGCATCTTCTTGTGTCTTTACAAGACCTTTTATGTTACAGAGGCAATGCAGGGGCCAAGAGCTAAGGAAAAACCTGTCCTGTATTGTACTGGAGTGAGTTGGGATCACTGAATGCACAACCTCTTCTGCTATTTCCTGCATCATATATCTTGAATATGTAACACCTGTATGTCTGTTCTCCTAATGGTGCATACAATTGTATGGGCCAGACTATAGTCTAATTTTAAACTAACTTTGCACTGTTAATTAAAAATTCATGTCTTTCCAGATATGATAACAGGATTGGATTGCCAGTGCAGAATTATTTCCTTTCAAGAAGTTAATTTCACAAGAGGTTTTGCAAATGATCCCTCAAGTTCCAGTCTGATGTTGTATATTTTTATACTTTTTGTACTTTTATACTCCTTCATACTGACTTTCTGTTTACCTAATAGAAAGGCATTTAGCTTTTGGAGCTTTATAGTTTTTGGCACACTAAGAGAAATCAACCTGCACTATTAAATTTATGATTGAAGGAAATCACTGTAAGCCTAATAAGATTTATGTGTTTCCATTCAATGTCAGCAGGGAGTCAGATTAAATCAAGGCTGAAAGTCTCAGCTGCATTCAAACCCTTGATCAAGCTACTAATGCTTCAGTTTGAAAAGTATGACAAGATGATTATATGATTTAAATAATCCCGTGCTTTTTGAGATGGCTGATATCATGGAATAAATTATTTTGCAGTAAAAGTATGTATTTCTTATAGTCATATTAATAAAATGTGATGTCATGGTTTAACTCCAGCTGGCAGCTAAGTACCACACAGCTGCTTGCTCACCTCCCCACTCCCACGGTAGGATGGGGAGGAGAATTGGAAAAAGGTAAAATCTGTGAGTTAAGAACAGTTTAATAATTTAAATAAAACAAAGTAATGATAATAATACTGATATTAAAACCAAAAATAATAATAGTAAACCCAGTAATAACAGTAATGAGAAGGAGATAACACAAAGAGAGGAATAAAACCCAAGAAAGACAAATGATGCACAGTAAAATTGCTCACTGCCTGCTGATCAATGCCCAGCCTGTTCCTGAGCAGTGATCAGCCCCTCCTGCTAATTCCCCACAGTTTATACACTGAGTATATGTTCTGTGGTATGGAATATCCCTCTGCCTAGTTCAGGCCAGCTGTCTTGGCCGTGCTGTCTCCTGGCTTTTTTATGTACTTGCTCCCCAGCAGAGCATGGGAAGTTTAAAAGTCTTTCACTTAATGTGAGTGCTACTGAGCAACAACTAGAACATCAGTGTGTCATCAACTTGTGGTTTGTCAAGCTTTTCAATAAGGTGGTTTAATGAAAAGAATAATATATTTTTTTTGTTACCTGTTACAGAGGTTGTTTATTACTAAAAACATAATACCTGATACTTACATAAACTTGTCTTCAAAGCGTTTCACAAAAGAGATCTGTCTGAATATCCTTTTCTATAGATATGGAATGCATTATCTTTAATGTTACAGTTATTTAATGACATCCCAGGGTTTCCACATCTGTGCTGGTCGAGGGTAACTAGGGAACCTTTTGTCTTATTCCATAAATAAAGTACATCTAAAAAGGAGGAGCCACTTAACCCACATTAAGTGTTTAGAAGAATTTTCTTGTATGATTTGAAGATTAAATAGCATTAGCCGGTATGCTTTCATGAGGAATAGCCTGTGAATGTCTACAAACTGACTCATCCTCTTCATTTCTCCTTCCAAGGTGAGACCAATGCTGTATCAATGCTCTCAGTACCTGCTGCATACATGAGACTTGTAGTCAAGGATCAATGTCAGACCATCTGCTGTATTTAGAAAAACGACTTTTATAATTTTAATGGGATAAAAAGTATCTTCAGTTTACTTCAATTTATGCAAAATAGACCTGGATTATGGGCCACTAACAAACTACTGAAGAAATCCAGGGACATGACGTGAAATCCTGGAACCTTATTTTCATGAGCTTCATATGATGACAACACTGAAATCAGTTAATCAAACTGTTTCTGATAAAGCACACACTCTGAAAGCCAAAATTATTAATATACCTTTTGCCTCAATGCCTGCAAACCAGACAGTTAGTCTGGTAGCTAAAAACTGTTGACAATAGATCCACGTGCAATCAAGTCAAAAGATAAGCATTAAGGAATATGGTGGATACAGAGGATTACAAACTGTCCTAGAATTTATGCAGACTAAGTTCCTTTCTAAACCATGCTTTTTTTTCCTGCATTAAATGAGAGATCACTGCTAGCTTTATAGGTTTATAATGCTGTGCAGCTTCTTCCAAAAACTGATGAGCACTGCTGTAACACGAATGAAAAAATCAATCTTGGCTTTGGTAACAAGGTATTTCCCAGTCCTTACTAGGACCAAACGACAACCTGTGACACCAAAAGCTGTCAGGAAAGCAGTTTTCAAACTTTTTGCTAGAGTCATCTTTCTGAAATTTAGCCTGTATTCTATACTGGATTTCATGCACAGGCATCAAGCACTTGCAGTAGCAAATAGTAAAGGTCTAACTATGTGGAGTTAGAATTTTTCTATAGTGAAAGAGGTAGAGGGTAGAGTAGAAAACTGCTTTCTGGGTTCTCACGGAGAGTACAGATAACGCTAACATTTCCAAGCAAGGTGGATGTGGAGTGTAAGAAGATCACAGATAGACACTTTTTTGGGGTAGATCACTTCACATAGGAAAGACTGAAGCCTGCTAGATTCAGAGACATCGTTGTTGATAATGTCATGGAGTTGCCCGAACTATCATCACATTGTACCATGATATCCTGGGAGATAAATACTTTCCGTTTGACCTTAGCAAAGCGATAGCTGAGACCTTGCCTTGTGATGCTTTGGGTCACTGAAAGCTATTTTCCCCTGAATGAACACCTGAAAAAAAAAAAGGTAATGAGCAGATGGATGAAATAATTCTTCAAAAGATATCACTCAGGACTGTGTCAAAGATC
This sequence comes from Empidonax traillii, assembly GCF_003031625.1. Classification (NCBI taxonomy): domain Eukaryota; kingdom Metazoa; phylum Chordata; class Aves; order Passeriformes; family Tyrannidae; genus Empidonax; species Empidonax traillii. The sequence goes on from NW_020955651.1 coordinate 341,645, forward strand.
CTCTTATGAAGTAAAATGTTGTGGGCTGATGTAAACTGTCATTCTTCTCCTCTACTGCTATGGGCCAGTTTGCTTTTGCTATATAATGCTATCAGTCTACTGTACTTGGGGAAGGTTGATATATAGAGATAAAAACTTTCCATTGGTTACCCCAATCAGATAAAAGTAATGGCGCTCTTAAATACAGTCCCCTCTTTAATTTCAAACTCCATGGGTACACAATTTTGTTTGACTAATGTGGGCTGTAGAAATTTCAAATAATGCAATGACTGAAGCAAGAAATCACTAACAGTTTTGTTTGACTAATGTGGGTTGTAGAAATTTCAAATAATGCAATGACTGAAGCAAGAAATCACTAACACATTGCATTCTAGATGCAGCTAGGTGAGTACTGACTGACCAATTGCAGTTCCCTGGGATTCAATTCTATAATGGTTCAGGAGTCTTAGTTGCAGAAGTGTCCTAAATATGTTAAATTGTCCTCTAGGAAATGCAAACATGCTAAAATGATTTATTCTATATGTAGAAAGCAAGACCTTATATATTGTCTAATGTATATATAATGCTGAGCATTACAGAAAAAGTGCCAAGGGTAAAGGTACATACGCTGAAAAGAAACTCCCCCTTTTTTTTTTTTTTTTAATGAGTAAATCAGTAAGGGAGTATTTTGTAAACCTGTCCAGTGAACTGATTGAGTTTTCCAACATTACTTTAGGTTACTGAGCACAAAACAAATTTTTTACCCATCTCTTTTGTTACAGGCTACGAAATGTTGTGTTTGCATACACTTAATTTAATGATGAAGGTCTGGTAGAGCAATTTCACTTCTTCCTGCAGGAATATCCTATTAACACGAATGCCTTTTCTCAAGCAGCACTGTTGGCTAAGACTCCACAGAGACTGGCCAAGCTCACACAAGTGCGATAAGACAGCTCCTGAATGGCAGGTGTCAGCAGCGTAGGCAGCTGCGTGACGTGTGACTGCCTTGGAAGGAGCCGGCTGGCTGCCAAGACGTCCAAGCAATGATGTGCTTGAGGTATGTGTGAAACACTGAATTCTGTGCTTCAGTTGCAGGGCTGATCTGATCCATTTTGTGCTCACACATGAGATGTGTCTACAAGTACCAGAGTTAAAGCTAGAGCAATGTGAGACCAAGAAGCACATATTCATCCATAACACTGAGCACCCTTAGATAACCTGAATGGACTCCAAAGTTAGAGGAACTCATGTCTGCTGTGATACAAGTGCCAAATCAAGGGCTAGACTGATAGCTGGCAGTACAAAGGCATGACATGGACTCTGACATACTCAGTGGCTGCCACAAGTTTAATGCTAACTTCTCCTATCCAATAAGATGGGAACCCAGTGGCTCCCATGAATGAATAAAGAGGAATTGGAGTCTGTCAATCCTGTTCCTATCTCTTCAGAATCATACAGGTACTCAAACTCTATGCTCAAGGGTTTTTCAGATGCTAACTGCTAATTTACAAAGAGATAGGAAACTGATGTGACTGTCAAGTAAATAGGAATGACACAATAATAGCAATAGGTTCTAACATGTCTTGGCCTTAGCTTGTCTGTAGGACTCCAAAATTATTGAGTGACACACAAGCCCACACAAACTACTGAGAGTGAATAGCACAAGACATGCTGCATACTCCCCTAGCCTGTCTCTCCCTTCGCTGATATCCACTCTCAGGAATCATTATTCTGCCTTCTAACTCCTTGAGAGTTTGACATTTTAATCTTTAATGTCTCTACACATTGCTTTGTCTTGTTTCATAGTACCAACAGTAATGGATTAAGTGTCTTTTTTTAGTATGTTTGTTTATGAAATATACTATGTGTATTGGACTGCTCTGAATTTTTTTTTTTTTTTTTTTTTTTTTTTTTTTTTTTTCTGCTATGGAAGAACAAAGATCATTATTTACTGGCACATGCTGTCCACTAAATTCAGGAAGTCTTATTCTTCCTTTGTTTTTATCCTGATGCAGAGTTCAGACACCTTCATACCTGTGTAAAATGAAAGAGGAGAATCCTTGCCTGATAGTGTTTGTCTCCTTCCAGAGACTTTGCTACTTGGTCCCTGTGGGGCAGCTATTGCAAGTTAGCATAGGGATGTTTGTACAACTTCACTTGTGTTGTACCAATAGATGGCTCGCTGGTCCTTGAGGCTCACCATCCAATGTTTCTTAAAGCATTGCACTTATCCTAGCAATTGTAAATTTGCTATGCCATTAGCCTGTTATTACACTTCATCTGTTGGAATAATCACACAGGTGGAGAGATACTGCACCTCTTCTCTGTGCTAAATTACGGTGAGAGGGTAAGTGGAGGGAGAGAAATTGCTACTGTTTTTAGAGTGCTTACAAAAATTATGAAAAAATCCATATATCAGGATGAAAGTTGAAATCTCATTAATTCAAACCCGCATGACAATGAGGACATTGTAACCTCATCACCTACATCTTTCATACAAAGTGATCTAACAGAACATTGAGGATTGAAAAAAATGCTGTACATCTGCTTGCTTAATCACTCCTCCCTGCAGCTCTGAACATAAACTAAATGTTTTAAGATTTGAAGCAGGTTTTTCCTGAGAAATGCTGTCTCAAGGAGTTCTTGCAGAGAAGTCTTCTTTTCCTGTGGAAAGGTTCAGGAATGTTACTGGCTACTTGGATACAAAGCCAAGCCTCCTTAGTGACTGTAAATCAGTCCCATCTTGTTAATGTCAGTAAGGCTATACTAATTTATGCTAGCTAAAGTACTCAAACCTGCCAACAAGCACCTGGTTAAATAGGTATGTTTAACCTGCTGGAGTTGGTCAGAATCAATTAAAGCAACAACCACTCCATTAGATGTGGAAGAGTTAAAGTGTCATCCAGTTCAAGTCCATTTCTCCCTTGACCATCAGAGGCATTAGGGTCCTAATGTTCTGTTCCAGTAAAGCCTCTGATGGAAATATGAAAGCAGAGTATGCTAGGCACCAGCAGCATGCTGTAGGAGCAACTGAGGAAGGAAGATGAAAGCTTGCTGAAACCTTGTCCTGCTGTGCCCTGTGCTGAATGATGTTATGATCTAAACTTCCTCCACTATTGCCTTCACAGTCCTTATTTTTTCCTTCTTGACCTGCCATATTTCATTGGTTTCTTTCCTGCAGTTCTTGAACATATTTTTGTTTTGTTTATCATTACCGAAAAAAAAAAAAAAGGAGGAAAAAAACCCCCACCAACAACAAAACCCAAAAAACAAACCACCTGATTTTTGCTCCTGCTGCTAACTCTGCTTATATACTGCATGCTTTTCCTCTTTGTATTGTCTACTTGGACTGTAAACTCTGAGCACTGTTTTCAGCTAAGTGCTGTACAAATAATGGAGACCCAAACTTGGTTTGTCCTCAGGCATTACCATAATAAGAAAGGCATTTCAATTAAGTGCGGTATTGTAAAAATGTGCCTATTCTTAATGAGAGATTGTCTTTCCTAGCTCCTACCAATACGAACAAAGCAAAGAAAGACCAAAATACTCATTGTGAATAATGCTTCAGCACAATCTTACTATTTCATTGCCTTCTGCAGTCTACCACCCACTTATTTTCCTTACAAAATACATTTTTTTTAACAACAGCTAAATATTATCATGAAACTAAGCAAAAAGAATTATTCTAGTGTGGCAAGTTGTGCCCTTGCAGGACTGATGACAGAAATAATAAAAGAAACATGTCAAGAAATTAATGTTTAAAATAACATGTCACATGAAGAAATAGTTAAAAAGCAGAATATGCAAATTTATAATGTAAATTTCTGGAGAAAATACAGTTTATTTTTCTGGTTTGGATTTGTTCTTTTTTCTTTTCCTTATCTTTCTTGTTAGCATCTATCTTTCTGTCTTTACATGCGACACTACTCGAATACAGTAATACCAGCTTTTTATTAGAGTTTTATATGGGTAGTGAGATGTCACAGAAGATTTTGGTTGCTTGATGTTCATGACAGTGGCTGCTACTGTTCTCTCAACTGCAAATTTTTTGTGGAAAGCTTTAGCCTGGGCAATATAATAAAAAATAGCCACATAAGTGTGACATGCTAGTGTACTTATTCACATGGAATGTAAGCTTGGATGCTTTTTGCAACTGAAATCGATGCAACTCTGCTATCTTTCTTTATTTTATGGAGATGTGAGACATCTCACCTAACAGTAAATACTCACACTGTAGATTTCTCCTTTGAGCAAGTTGTGCTACTCCTTTTATAGTCAAGGGAAAGAACTGCCCTATTTTAGCCATTTCCTTTCAGATGAGATACAATATACCCTATAAGTGCCTATTTCTCCCTCTTGACTATAAAGGCCGTTTAGCCTACAAGCTCAAGTGAGGATGTTTACATTATAAATTTTTGAATTTGTCAACTGAGTAATTTTTTTAGTGTCAGGTTTGTAAGGAGTGAAGAAAATGCATCTTCTGAAAGGCCTCACTCAATATGCACACACTGCCCCTTTTGTGCATGCCAGGCTTGGGCCAGAGCTGAGTCATGGCCTCTGAGTTAGAAGCAAAACTGAACATTTCTGAGAATGGGAAGAATAGTTGGAATATGGTCTACAGCACAAGAAGGAATAGGGTAAGTATGGAAAATCTAGAGGACTTTGCTTAATGGTCCCACCATCTCACTCCTCTCAGCTGTCTTTGGAGCACCACTTGCTCTGACACCTCCCCTGGCTGCAGCAGGCAGCCTGATCTCCAACCCTCTGGCACACGAAGCGATGCTCTGAGCCCGTGGCCTTTCTAACACCTTGGCTGGTGGTGCTTCTGGTGTTTCTGACGTGAACTGAGAAGAAAAGGAAAACCTGCTTGGAAACCAGGTGTTCTCAGGGATAAGTCCTCTTTCCTCGGTCATCTGTCCAGCTGCAGTTTTTATTTGCCACTTACTTGAAAGACTGTGATAAGTGGGTAATTAGAGGAAGATAGTACATGCAGGTGTCTGCCTCCCTTAGGAATGAAGGAGATGAAATATTGTGAAGGAATTTGCTTCCCTTCAGAAACTTAATTCTATTTAAAGACCTTCTTGTAATTTAAATAACTAATCTCAGGAGGTGGGATGTGGCTTGAGGGATATGGGAACAGTTAATTCCTGACTGCTAGTTGCTCCTTGTGAAGAGTAAATCCTTCATGGTTCTCTCTTTCTCAATCTCTCCCTCTCCTTCTCCCTCTCCCTCTCTCTCTTACTCACTCAAAGATGTCTGAATCTAATATAATGATCAATATTAAGGATTATATACTTCAAGGATTAATTAATTAATTAATGATTATTACTATTTTGAGTGTCTGTGACACAAAAACCACTATGGAAATTTTGGTGGGAATTAAATTATTGGTCTAATTCACAGAATAGTCTCAGAGGTGGTAGAAAAGCCCAAAATATTTGTTTAATAGTTAAAGAATTATGTATACCACCTTTCCAGTCTGTAAAGATCTCTTGTTTTGCAGTTATTTTAAAGATATTTTTATTCAAAAGGGATTTTTATTCAAAAAAGATTCCACAAGCAAAACATAAATAACATGTTTGGTTTCTGAACCAGTCTGAACCAATCTTTTTCACCAAACCTAAAAGACCATTATTCATAAAATTGTAATTAGAAAAACTGGAGGCAGATGAGAGAAACACTTTTTTCCCAGGCTCCTTGGAGACCAGTGAAGCTGCTAGTAGCTTGCTTAAATGCAGAACTGGAAAAGGTCTCTGCCTGCCCACACAGTATAGCTGTATTTATCTGAATTATTCCTATTATTTGCCTTGGATACAATTAATTATTTTGCATCTACAGTGTTCTGTGGCATACCATTACATCACATTAGTCTTGTGTTTGACATCAGGCTGATGCAATGTGGTACATTAAGAGTTCTTCCAGAGCTGTTTTAATTAGGTAAGGTATTTTATTCATTTAGTGAATATTTGGTTTGAGTTGCCTGAACAAGGCCATAAAGTACAAGCAAAATGCTCCCAGCTAAATGTCAGATGGGGTATCCTGCACTCTGCTGATTAATTATATAATATTGAGATCATTTAGCTAATCTGTTGAATGCATATCACATAGTTAATGAAAGAATTCAAGGCTGCAAGCAGACTTAAGGAATGAATCATCATGTACAGTACAGTCTTCATTACTCACTGTAGAAATGCAGCATCCATAAGTACCAAGTTTGAACTGGGAGAGGTGCAAATGACAAGGTTACCCTGCCAAACTCTGCTTGCTCTCTATTTTCTGCCTGCTTAAGGAATCACACACAACCGGATGAATACATACTCTGGCTGCTTTTCAGTAGGGCAGAGACTGATCCCTGAGGTACTGATGGGGAATGCAATTCATCAGTATTGTTCCCGTCTCTAGAGTGCTGCAGCCCTCATGAACCAGGCTCTCCTCTTGCATTGCTGCCCTGGGTAAAATTTTTAGCAGTCTAAGGAAAATGGCAATGCTTGCTCAAGCAGCGAAAGTTCTGGGAGGTTCTAGAGACTACGCACACCTGTGGGGTTTGTTTTTTTTTTCCTTCCACTTGTATGTACAATGATTAGCAAACAGAGCTTGAAAAGTCAAGACATTATCATCACCACCTATTGTCACAGCTTGAGTAGTTCCATCTCTTTTCAGGGTGGGTTTTTTTCAGCCTATTAGCAGCAATTAAAGGTATCAGTTTATCAGCTGACTTCTAAAATGACTATGAGGTTTTTTTTCCATAACTCTGAAGGCTGGAGGTTTATTGAGTTCCTCTGGGATGGTGGAGAAGAAAAGGTTGTTTGTGGCTTTTTTTGAATTTTTTTTTTTTTTTAAGGAAAAGATCTAGGAACATGAAATAGAATCTTCTTTGAACTCTGGCTCATTGATGTGTTGTGATCTGGCTCATTAGGTCTGCTCTGGAAGCTTTAAGCTTATAGAAAACACTTCATGAGGGCTTAGGTGAAAAGCAAATTAGAAATGGAAAGGAAAAAAGATGGGTTGAGAAGGCAAAAATGAAATCTATTATTACGATTTAGCTGATCAGGCAACTCCTCACTCACAGATTGCCTGTGGAAAGAAATTATGTGAATAGTGTGATGCACTATCACAAACTAATTAAAAATAGTAGAAGTTCTCCTCTAGGATGCAGCCAGGAAACTCCAGAGCGACACTCATCCCCACATCTCTCTCACAGCACTGTACTGCACCATTATCAGTGCTCAATAGCACTGGGTGTCATCCTGCCCTCCTCTTCCTTAGTGGGAGGAACTGTGAGTGCCCTCCCTATCTGACTCACCCAAAGTCAGCTGCGATAGCTAATAACCATCTACTCTTGTTTTTTAAAACTTCTTCTGGCTGAAGCAGATTAAGAAGCATGCGAGCTGTTCCTCTGTCCACTAACCCTCCAACAGGGGAGTGGGAATAAACATCTGAGGTGGGAGTGATAGTGTCTTATCCACTCCAGACATTTTCTGAGTTAATTTCCGTTGTGGCATGGGGGATATATAGCAAAAAGCAGCATACATATCCTCCCCTTCTTTTAAAAAAATCCTTTATGTGGTCAGGACCTGAGTTTTTTATCTCATCTGAAAGATAACACCTCCAGGAGAGCATCTTAGGAGAGCAATTTAGTACTGAGTCAGAGGGAATAGAATGAGTCACTGCAGTTCTTACATTTTTCTTGGAAGTTTCTCACTAAAGCATTGCCCCAGTCTGACACTGTTTAGTAGATGACATCAGAGAGACTGGAGTTTATGCTAAATTCAGAGTGGGTAAAGGCAAGGATCCTAGGAAAATGTTTTTCAAAGAGTGGTCAATTTTTTTTGTGGGGCATTTAAAAAGTACTTAATTGGGATGTATTCATCATGCCCTTACTGTAAAACCAGTAGATAACAGCAAAAAACCCAGAAGAGACGACTAACCAGAAATCTTAGGCTGCTAAGTAGGATACAGCATGTGTCATATTGCAGACTGTTCCTTCCTTTAGCAATGGCATACTAAGTGAAATCATTATAATTGAATTGTAATTGGCTAGAAAAAATGCCTTTTTTTTTGCAGTAAATCTGCCTGCAATCCTGTGAAGGATCCCCTAGTCGACAGCAAGACATCAATGGCAGTGCCAGGTTGTCGTTGTGGAGTGGTGCTCTGGTGATTATCAGTGAATTGACAATGATTAGTGACTCACTGTTGCTCATTCTTAATCCAGCCCACTCCACCACTGCTTGTACTATGCAAATCTAAGCATATGCACAGGAAGAAGCCTCAGTGCTATTTTGCTGGCAGCCTTCCAGAAACCTCCTTTGCACTGTAACTGCCTGTCTGCTACCCATGGAGTTTGCCATCCGGCTAAAGATTTTCTTCCATCCCTACGGGGACTTCAGAGGGTAGACATTGTACATTAATGATGAATGGTGAAAAAGATAGAAATTATTTAAGCTAGTGAAGCATGAGATGTACACGTATGTATTATGATGCTACCCCAAATTGCGAATGAAAAATGAACTGGCAAGAATCACTGCAGTCAGTCTCCTGAGGATTCTCCCTGTGCTGAAGAGATCACCTCCCATGGACCACAGTGGTACCTACCTCAGCATCCTTAAGAAGGGACCCAAACCAGAAAGGTTTATATAAGCTTCTTTTCTTGTGCTGCAGTCTTGAAGCTGCAGGAGCAGCAGCAGATGACAAGCAGATGTCTGTAGATGAGCAAAAGCTGTGTTTGCTGTGCCTTACCCTCAGTATGCTACTCTAAGACTGCTCAAAATTCAGACTGGGTTGAAGAGTGGTGTGGCTTCTGCCTGGCCCATGGGCCTTGGCTCACCCCAGTGAGATATATCAGAACTTAGACACCCTGTTTAAGGCCAGAAGTCCCCTCAGCAGGAATCACAAGTGTGTGAGGTCAAGAAAGGAGAGTAGAAGGGCAGATTAGAAACCAAAAAGAGTTCAGCTGCAGACAGACTTTTAACAACCTGAGCTGGCGAAGCTGGAAATGAACCTGCCAGTGAAAGTATCTGATAGTCACTGTGACAGTCTCAGGTCTCTTAAAGTGCTACAAAATCTGTCCCTTTCCCACTGTCCCCTTCTGCCCCTGTTGTGCCAACATACTTCCTCCAGGAAGCTGTAAATAAAATCCAAGCATCCTCTATGATTAAACACTTAAGATGCAAGCAAATGGAAGCCAAATGTAGTTTCCACAGGCTACTTTTTAAAGATGGAGGGAAACAAAAGCTGCCTATACAAATGCCTGCCTTGCCCTCATATTTGAAGCATTATTTCTCAGAAACCAAACTGAAGGCAAAAACATACTTGGCAGCTATATGCTCAATAGTATTATTTCTTGAAAGGAAAAGCATTTCTGATACTTGAATGAATTTATAGAACAAGGTAAAGTGTTCTACAATCCATTTGAGAAAAAGAGGTAGGACCGCTAGGGTCTCTAGTCTTTGACTTTGCTCTTCATACCGAATATATTTTGTCACATCTAGTCTTATTTTTTAAACTGTCTCCTGGCAAACCAAGTTCTGCTTACTGCAGCTATGCATCTTGAACAAACATAAAGTTGTTTATATGTACTGTTTTGATGGATGGAATGAAAGCTGGCATTTCAAGGCACATTTCAAGAGTTTGCATCCAGGGTTCTAAGCACACTGGTGCATCCCCCCCAAAAAAATAAAAAAGTTCTGCCTTAATAGTATGGAAAACCTCAGATCTATTTAATGGGTGGCCACAGGTAAGGTGGCATCCACACAATTGCCTGCCAGGCACTCTGCGCAGGTGTCCAGTCACGGAATCATAAAATGGTTTGGGAACTTGGAAGGGACCTTGAAGATCATCTAGTTCCAACTCCCCTGTCATAGACAGGGATGCTGTCCATAAGCCCATATTGCTCAAAGCCCCATTCAACTCGGCCTTCAGCATTTCCAGGGATGGGCCATTCACAATTTCTCTGGGAAACCTGCTCCTCATCACCCTCAGAGTAGAGATTTTTTTCCTAATATCTAATCTAAACTTGCCCTCCTTCATTTTAAAGCAATTTCCCTTTGTCTTGTACACCCCCTTGTCAAATGTCCTTCTCCAGCCTTCCTGTAGGTCTCCTTCAGGTACTGGAAGGCTGCAATGAGGTCACCCCGAAGCCTTCTCTTCTCCAAACTGAACAACCCCCAACTCTCAGACTGTCTTCGTAGGAGAGGTGCTCCAGCCCTCTGATTATCCTCATGGCCCTCCTCTGGACTTGCTCTGGCAGGTCCATGTCCTTCTTATCTTCTTATATTGAAGACCTCAGAGTTGGATTCAGTACTCCGGGTAGGGACTCATGGGAGCAGAGCAGAGGAAGAAAATCACCTCCCTCAACCTGCTGGTCACACTTCTTTTGCTGCAGCGTAGGACATGGTTGGCTTTCTGGGCTGTACATGCACACTTTCAGGTCATGACATCCCCGAGTTCTTCTCCTCAAGGTTGCTCTCAATCTCTGTCCAGCCTGTATTTGTGCTTGGAAGAATTGCCCCAACTCACATGCAGGACCTTGCACTTGACCCTGTTGAATTTCATAAGTATGTATGGACTAAACTGCGCAGCGTGTCTGCTTCGAGTCAGTGATGCCAGTGGCTGGTCAGCAAGCAGAGAGTAGACTTACCAGCCTTGCACAGAATGTTGGAATAGGATGGAGACCTTGGCTTTGTGCTGCATAAATGAGGCACAGCAGATCATGCTCGCTGCTAGGCAGGAGTCAATTGCAAAACTTGCATGGCATGTGAAGTGTGATGGGTCTGCTGAAGGGTACCATGGCTTACCACGTCTGGGTTTCTCTGTACTGCTTCATTAGCAGATGCTGTGACTGAGAAACCTCAGTCTCCTGCTTTAGACATCACTTTCAGATCACTGTTGCCTAACTCCAGGCAGTAACAACAAGTGTCCCAAGGAGGTGTGCTGTGTTTGTGCTCCTCACTCTTGTTCAGGCAGGCTCTCCTCCTGCTGAGTTGAAACCAAGGGACAAAACGCCCGTTGAAGCTAATGGGAACATGGGCAAGCCCACTTCCCATATGGTGCCTGTCAAACACGTGCTTGAGAAACATCTGATATATTTTTATTCTGATCATGTGTTTGGTATAATGATTGAGATTTGTAAGTCCCGAGACTGTAGACTTTAAGTAATTCCCAAGTTTTTTATAAATATCGAGCTTTGTTCTTTTGTGAGAGAATCACATGCCAATGTGAGAACTCATATGATTTTACATGCAACTTCGAGAAACCATCTGCTTTAAGATCCACTTATAGCACTCCATGGCAAACCCTGTGAATCCTCTCAATGCAATATTTCTTTACACAAACCTAAAGAAGAGGTAATTTTGATTTTCTGATGAATAATATAGAAATATTAAGGCAAAATCTTAAAATTTTTTTGTATTTCTGTAGCTTTTATATGGCTTTAGAATATCTGCCACTATGGCAGCTTAGTAATTGTGAAGCTGTAATGTTATCAATCAACTTTGTTGTAAAATATATTTATATTTGAAACACAAATAGAAAAACTTTAATACAAAATTTTAGCTGAGACCATCACCTTTACAGTTAAAATACTTCCTGTAATAAAGCTGCTATAACATAAAATCATTGGAATGATAATAGATCCTGATACCTCTTCTCCACTGATTAATATCTCGTTAGGTGGTTCATTTCAATTTAAATAGGTCTCTGAACTTCAGGTAGATAACGAAAATGCTAATATGACATTATAGTGGACAGGATTTATCTGTTATGAAATAAGCTTACTGTTTTATGTCACCTTGACTTTGAGAAAATGTATCACATTATAACTGAAATTGTTCAGAGTACAATGGAGCATAAAAGAAAAATGATTCTGAATGAGGCACAGACACAAGCTGACTTTCATGCTTCCTAAGGACAGAGGCTCAAGGAAAGTGCGGAACATCATTTTTGTTGGTTTATGTTTGCTCTCTGGAAATGTCTGGAAGTCCTCCAAGACCCATGGATTGCATCTGAGTGAACTAGATGTAGATAACATACGGCTTAGGAAAGATGCAAAAAAACCCCACAAAAACCAAAAAACTCCACAAACCTTTGCAAAACTTATTTATGTTAAACTGCTGACAGTGCCACCAAAGCAGAGACTGTCTTGTGTTTTCTTATGTTAACAGTAACATTCAAGAAAATTTTTCTAGTTTTACTATTTCATAATTGCCAAACTTCATGTATCAATCCTATTTTGCGTGTTAGTTTGTGAGCAATAAAGAGCTGATAGAGGACAGGAACAGAACTGCACAGCGACTATGTTATTTATAAGAAGCCAGAGTGAATTTCATATAATTTGTTCTATTCAGGATAAAAATCAATATCTAACTCAAACAGCTAAGAATCTAACTTGAGTGGACAAAAATCTTAATTTACTTCCACTGCATCCACCGTGTTTTCACACTCTGCTGCCTAAGGCTCATTCTTCACAGTTAATAATAAACATCATTGACTAAATGATGACTGCAGTTCCTCTGCTAGTATCACAAATGATCACTTATGTTCCAGCCAGTGCTGTTCTTCATTCAGTGCCTTCATTCAGAGTGCACTCTGCATTATGAAACCCTCTGCTTGATCACTGGCTTCAGTCACCATCAAACTCATGTAAAGTAAAGCTATAAACATTTTCCAAATAGTTGTGGAACATCTAATAAACCTGAGTGTTATCCTTGTGCTTCAGTTAGTCACTACCTGTTTACCATAAGGAGAAAACAGAAGGACTTTGACCTCTAGAATAGAATTTCAGGGACGATCTCATCCAGAACATCTGAAAAATGTGTCACCTCAAGCCACTAACCAATTTAACCTTTACTGTGTTTCATACTTAACAGGGAAAACAATTCCCTCTAACTGTATCCTAAGGGTACAGGAGAGATACTGATATCGCTTACAGTGTATTTGGGCAGATAAGGTTTCATTTCAATCTTTGGTGTTTGAAGATACTAAGTCTAATGACACTGTATAAATATGGTGATATCTTCTGTGTTAATTTCCAAAATGCTAATTTGGTAATGCAAAAAGTGAGTGGTTACGAACTTCTGAAAGTAATTAATTCATCTACTGTTATTAGAAAATGTTGGCTTGATGTCTCGGTGAATAGGTGGCTGAGTTAAGTCCTGGAGTGTTAACCAAAATACTTGTGAGTAATCTGAGAAAGTCTAAAGGTTGTTTGAAAGACTTGTGCATTATTGTTTTCCAAAATGGATTGGAGCAAACTCTTCATGTGCTGATTGTTAGTCCTACAAATAGTATAAAATGCCTGTAAATCCTGAAATACTGCTTGAAGCGTTTCTTGGGGCTATGGTTGCAAAGCATCTATTTTAAAAGTTAATGTTAATCAAGGCTTAGTTACAAGTGAGTGAAAAATGTGCCTGAATGACAACTCAGTATATCTCCTTAATTTAGGACCTGTGCCCTGCTTCCATTCCACTGAAAATATATCTCTTCCTTGATTATTTTCTTCTTTCTTATAACCTAAGAAATAGTTTACCATAGAGGCCATAAACTTTCAATGACAAATGCAATAGGAAAATATTTCAGTTCAAAATTTATTTATCTTTCTGGCAATGCCAGGCACACACCAGCCATGTAACATAATATTATGACATGCTGTGCGGCAGAATGGGAGTCGCCTGAAAAAGCCGTGCGCTGGTTGTGTGACCTCTTGAGCACAGCCCTGTGAGGCTGTGCCTGCCTGCCTGCATTAAGCCTATGCACCAGAAATACTGTACGTTATGTTTCTGTCTTGAGTAACTAATTAATGAAGGCTGAAATAATTAATGATGAATGTAACAGAAGCACAGCATAGGTACCGAGGTTAACAAGTTTATTTTATTTCTCACCATCTGTACATCTCTGATACTAATTGAAAAACTGGCAAATCAAGAATTGGGTAAGTATCATCCAAAACCTATGAGTCCTGCAATATTACAATTACATTTTTGTCAGTGTGAAAGATTTGTGGTAAGTCATCAACGTGATTACTGAAGTGACAGTGTTGCAGGTAGCACCAGAAGATCCATTCCCTGGGAATAATTGCATCTTTAGGACTCCCTATTATTAGGCAGGGACACTACCTAAAGAACAGCAAAATAATTATGTTGTTTTAGTTCAGACTGGGTGCTGATGTTATTCTTCTCAAAGTGAATGTGAAAAAATCCAGTTGATAGACAGACTCATCATGGCTTCAGTTCCTGCTCAAGTGTTTGTGAAAGGTGCTTAGGATATCTCAGCAAAAAATTAGCAACTCAGTGAACCAGGTTAAGAACCTGGAGGAAAGGGAATCATTCTTACATCTACTTCTAAAAGAAAATTTTAAAAAATCAAATCTTTCTTGCTATTAAAAATGAATTTCCCAAGAGCATCTGGACTTTCTAAATGTTTAGCATGTGGATGACTCACACCAGCTTTATGCTAAGATATCATGCTGTTATTTCAAAACCGAACTGCCAGCTTTGACATTTTTATATGTTGTACAGAGATCCATAGTCTTTCTCTATATATATTACTTCAGCTTTTAAAAATCTAGAAATCTTGGATTAAGCATGATGCTGATTTTGAATCTAGGAATGTCTCTTATACACAGATTTTTCTCTGACAAAGAATTTGGCAGAAGAATTGTATTTTTTTAAAAAACTTATATTTATGTTCCCTGACCAGACTCTTATATTAGCTGAATTGTACTTGTTGAAGAAATTGAAATAGGATGAAAAAAATTTTCCAGTTAGCTCAGGACTTAGAATGAACCAAAGGCTGTCCTGAGCTTGGCCAATTCAGATGGTCTTTCCAGAACTTCTCTGCTCACTGGGTTCTTGCTAAAAGGCAATTCAAAATTCAGCTCTTCCACAACTGGCTGACAAGCCTTAACTACTTAGACACATAATTTTTAGAGAGGATGGGAGGCAACAAAAAGTTTTAGATACCTTTTATATATATCTGTGTTTTTGTACATTTCCTCATTTTTGAGAACTTTCACCAATATGAGTGGTTTATAGAAGAGCTGTGGTTTTGTGCACTTGTACAAAAAGCAAAACAAAATGCCCTCCTTGAAGAGTTTACATCTGCAAGACTTAATTTTGGCTTCTGTGACTATGTGTAATTTTCATGCATAAGGAATTACATGTGCACAAGGAATATATACTAAAACTCTCAGTGTGGTCATGCAAGTTATGACTTGGAACAAAATAAACTAGGAGTATTCCTGAACGGCTAATACTTGGAAGGAGAAAGTAATCTAAGCCAAGGAAGGGAAAGTGTATTGCCAAGACCCACCTAATGCTTGTGATAAGCACATAAAGAATGAAATTGTTATTTTTGTTACAGTGAAGGATGGAGTTTCACATAAAGAAAAGTGAAAGCGTAGGCCCAGAGGTTTCCAGATCTTCAGCTAAGAGTGTAAAAGAAAGACCAAGGCTGAAGTACCTTCTGCAACTTCATCTGGGAATCTTCAGGTTAACTCATCTTGGACTGACAAATAGATGATCTCAGGATGAAGAAGGAAATGGGTACCTATCTCCATGGTTTAGCGCTCAGGTTGTTTTAAAAAATATGTGCATATATACAAAATTTGGAGAGAATGATTTTCAATGTATGGACACCTACATCACAAATATAGGAATTCAGGTGTCTGTGTACATAGAATAAGAAGCTCTGGGCTTGCTATACAGTACTTTTCATGATAAATTGTACTCTTTCTTTAAAACCACATGGACTTGTTAATTTTACATTTCCCTGGGTTGTCTCCAGATAAAAGGAAGGCTACGTTTTACTGTAGCTGTATTTGTATCTAGTATAGATATCAAATGATTTCTATTTGTTATAGAAAGAGTCATGATTATAGCAGCAAGATCCAAGAGTACAGAGCCTATCAAGCAATTGTTAAGTTATATTTTTTGTCATGTTCTCAGAAGACCTTGCTTTTATGCACCCGAATGCAGCTGTCTACAGGCCTGAATAAAAGTGGTATAGGTAGGAGAAGAGACCAAAGTCCTCTCTAAAGGCTGCACCATTCACTGGCATTGTCCTGTCAAAGTAAACTAGAACTACTTAGCTACACTTTAACGTGATGATGGACTGGACATGCAGATATAATAATTGTAACTTCATAATCCCCCTGTCATTGCTATTTTTCCATAGGTCTGTAAATGTAGTTTAAGCCCAGCTGGCAATTAATACCCAAACAGCCACTCAGTCAGTGCCCTCCCCAGTGGCATAGGGGAGAGAGAATTGGAATGATTAAAGTGAGAAAAATTGTGGGTTGAGATAAAGAGAGTTCAATGTGGCAGAACAGGAAGAAAATAATAAAATTGATAATAGTAATAATAATAATAATAGTAATATGCACAGTGCAATTGCTCACTACCTCCTGACTGATTTCCAACCAGTTCCCAAGCAGCAGTGGCCCTCAGCCAGCTTTCCCCCTGCAATTTATATGTTGAGCATGACACCATTGGTATGGAATATCCCTTTGGCCATTTTGGTTCAGTTGTCCTGGTCATGTCCCCTCCCGGCTTCTTTTCCCCCGCCAGCCCTCTTGCTGGCCGGGCATGAGAAACTGAAAAGTCCTTGACTTATTATAAACACTGCTTGGCAACAACTAAAAACACCAGTGTGTTATCAATATTATTTTCATGCTAAATCCAAATGACCAGACTATACAAGCCTTAACTATTCCAGGCCAAAGCAGAACAATAAATAAGGTAATTGAATAAGAGAGGGACAACAGTCACTCTCCTGGGGAACAGGCTGCATTTCTTGAGCCCTGAAAATCCCTTTGCCTTCTCTGCTTCTGTGCCTGCTATCCATTGCAGGCCATTAGGTGTACAGTTCCCTCTCAGTAGCTAATGAGACTTAAATAAACATACTGAGAGACGAACATGGCCTCTACAGTTTAATAAATTATGCTGATTCTGGTTTCAATTACACTAGTGTAAATCTGGAACATCACCACTGCTTACAGTTGAATTACTCTAGATTTATACTGGAACTGAATTTAGCCCATAGATTTCAGTTTTTTAACCCACTGGAATTTTGTCATTGTGATTTAAGCCATTTTTAAACTCCAAATATAGAGATATTTTAATAGATCAGGTTGTGTACCTATTTTTTTCCATATCTTTTTGCATACTGCAACTCTAGTTTTATTTTTAATATGTTTTTAAACTTTTACAGTAATCAAGGAACTGGTAATATTGTACTGATAATGATAACATTACATATTATAATTAGAAGATTGGTGCTTCTTTGCTTAGAGAAAACCCTTTAACTCTGCCCTTGAATTTTTGTACCTTTGACTGCAAGTAATGTGCAATCTAAGTTTTTAAGCACAGTTTGACATCCAGTTCGGAATTAAAATGCAGTGATTTGAAGGATGGGAGAAGTACAATGCATCTTAAACTAGTCAGAGGAACAGAGTACTCTTTTGTTCTATAAAGCAAGTAGTGTCAGATATACAATGATATACGATGATCACATTATAACAAATGAATGGTTTGTTCAGAATCTGCCAAAAATCAAAGGTGAGTCAATGGAAAAAAACAAATAAGAGGACAACATAGACCTTTAAGTGCGGCAACTTTCTAACACAGTCTTCCCTTTAGGTCAAAATACTAGTAAATGACAGTACTCTGTGTAGAAAATTAGTAACCTTCTTTTAGGTCATTCTTAGCTCAGACAGAGTACAAGTACCAATAATTATATACAGTGGAAAATTTCTATGTATTTTAATTCTAAGATGGAGATGCCAAACATGCATGAGATGTCATGATTTTAATCTTGTTGAAACTGATTGAGCTCAGTAATGTTTCTGGAATGTGTTAGAATTTGTTGAAAAAGGGGAATATGAATTGATGTAGTAAAGGTATGAGTGAGTAGGAATCTTGAATTGTAGGAGTCTTGAGGACATAATATAAGAAGGTAATCTAAGCAGACTTGGGGTTAAATGCAATTGCCAACCTTGATGAAGCCAAGCCACTGATCTTCAGTAGTGCTGAGGACAGGAATCCAAACATCTCATAATAGTTACCCATATATTCTTGTTATAATAAGAAAATGTGTGTAGGAAGGGGGAGGGGGAAGAAGATATAAAAACTGGTGCAACAGAAGCTGTTTCAAAGACAAGATTTGCCAACTATCGTTACCATAGTTACCTTGCATTATAATTATAGGAGAAAGATCTGTGGTGGACTTATTTAAACATGTGTGGGATGTATCGGTGATTGGATGATGACCCCTCTTCTATGAAATAAAGACTAGACATAGCCTCTCCCAGCACATCAGGCCCATGAAAATGAATTATCAAGCTCATTAAAAATGTCAAGCTGTCAGTGCAATAATGATGAATTATGTTTATTTCAGGATATCTGGTCGCATTTCCTGGAGATATATGATTGAAAATTTCTTAAGAATAGGAAAAAAAAAATGCTGTGTGCTTTAGCACTAATTTTCAAACCCAGTAAGTCAGGACCCTTGTTTCAAGAGAGCTTCTACTGAAGAATTAAAGTACACTGACAAGTCTAGATTAACTATGAGAATTTGACTCTGTTTCTTAAAGTGAGATATATCTAAAACTTCATGGTTCTTTGTTCTTCCTATTTGTAAACTGGTCATCCCTGGGACATGCATGCTCTCTTCCTATATCTCATCAATTGCAAATTATACTGGCCCAGGCCTGGTGTGGGGCTTAGAAGATGCAGAAGTTCTGGCATTGCCATACTCTGTTGCATCTAAACTTTTCTTTGGATTCTTGTGCCTGGTACCATCTATGGACTACTTGTAGGTCGTTTGTCTTGCCATTGTTCTAACATTTATACTGGGTACACTGATATACAGGACTGCACAAGGCAAAAGTGCGTGCTCACTCGTGCCTAGGAACTGCTTACTCATAGAAACTCAAAGATGTAAACAATCTGAACTTCCTGTATGCCCTTGGAAGAATTTACAGTATCAAGTCTTTAATCCTTCATAATCGATTGGTTCCTCAGGTTGATATTTTTTTGTCCTTTTGAAAGTTTTCTCCTACATACCATTATGAAAACCCAACAACTTAGTAAAACACAAAACCTTACCTAGCTGAAAGGGGGATTGTTTTGTAGCCTGGTGGGTTTTGAGTCACAGCTGTGTTGGCCTTTTCAGATGCTTATGTATATTTACATTGTGGTCAAACAACTTTTCTTGCTAATAGGTGACTAATTGGACCTGTTAACATCATCATCATGACAGATCAAGCTAGCTGCCCCTGTATTTGTCTTCTTCTGCAGCCTCCTTTGAGCTGGCGGCTTCCTCTTCTACCAGTGAGATCAGGACCTGAAATAAAATTTAAAATTACACTAGGTATAATGGCAAAGGTTGGAATGCATCCCTTCAACTATAAGCATAAATAATTATTTTTATAGTTCTCACATTGCCTTATTAGTCTCCATAACATGATTAAAACAATTCAGAGAAGCAATCCATGGCAACCTCACTATTCTTCTCAAATTCTATCCTTCCTTTACAGGGTGACATTTACTGCCTGGAGAGATCACCTAAAGACTGGAAAGACCCAAATATTCCATACCTGCTGCATGATCATGAAGTCTTCAAAATCTCTGAAGTCACTTGCTATTTCTGCAATCTTCTGCAAAGCCTAACAGACTAAATATGTGCAAAAGCTCTGTTAATTAATTTTCAGTGGGGGAAGCTGCAGCTTTTGACTGAAGTTCCACATTAATGAAGTCTGTTAAAAATCTGAACCTGTTTAAGTCTGTTAAACCTTTTCTTCAGATATCAGCCATGATAGAGTGTGGGGAAACATTTCTTATCACATTTTAAGTACCCTCCATTTTATGAAACTGAAGGGGTAAATATCACAGATTCTTCTGTGCTAAGTGTAAGGCTGTTAAGATGTAACTGCAGATTGTCTTTATTTTGAAGTGAGTTTTCCTTTTTTTATCTCAGTAATGAACATGAATAATTTATTATCGCTGTAAAGCCAGATGCTAAATTGTTTCACAAGCAAATAGTTTGCTTATGTAAGTGAGATAATAGGCCCCTAAACTCATTTTGCACATATTAATATTGCCTAATGTTAACATACTAACATGGAGTAAATGTTGTGTTTGCAGCCATATGGACACTTGGAGGCATATGCACAAAGTACCTTGTTGATGCAGTTCTGGTCCAAAAACTCACACTGAAGAAATCAGCCTCGTAGAGCTCTCTGATTTAAAGAATCAGAAATTTTATTTATTTATTTATTTCTAATAAGAATATTTTAAAAATTCATGTTCAGCATTTTAATTCAGCAATGCTGTAGTTGGTGAGAAACACATAGTAGTTCACTGGTCTACTCTAGGGGAATTATTAAACAAGAATTTGCAAGTCTAGAATCTTAAATTTGAAACTTTTCTGTGGGAATGGTAGTATCCAATTGCAGTTATCTAAGGACAGAATGTTTGTTGAGGTGAGCCAATGTCAAACATCCAGCACCTGAAATCTCAGTAAGATTTGAGTATTTTTTACACTTCTCTGTCTTCTAATTTACTCCTACATCTGCAGTTTTGAATATTCAAGCACAAGTTGAGAGAGGGAGTACATTATTTTGGGCTACTGGTATTTAGTTTGAAATTGTCAATCAGCCTACAGTGAGTGTACAGTGAAGAACAAATACTGCCACAATCTGAAAAAAGCACTCATTACTGTTGATATAGAATTAAGCTATACAGAATAATACTACATTAAATGTTAATAGTTCACAGATTTTGTATTAAATTTTGGGTTGTGTTGAGTTCTTCCTAGGATTCTGCAGCAATGTAAGCAGAAATACACATGGTGCATAAGTAAAATTGACTTCCCCCAAATTCATTTTTCTTGCAGTTTTCTCAAGGTCAGTAGCAATTTACCTGCAGTGAATTAAAAAAGAATGCAATTTTGTTTTGTCTTCTCCGAATCCTTCACACAGCTGGATTTAGACTTAACACTCCAAAGCTGCTACTCACACAAAACAGGAACATCTGCGCATGTTCAGTCTGTCAACTAAATAAACTCGATCTTCATAAACCGCTCAAAGAAAACTGGAAAAATTCACACACATCCAGTAGCTCTGTGCTAGCATCAGGTCTGAAAGAAGTATATGTGACATAAGAAAATATACCGAATGCCTCCAAATAAATTAAATTTGCCAAAGCATTGGAGATGTGAGGATACACATACATAAACTTGGGAACTAAAAACTGAAGAGCAGTGTCATTGTCGAGCTGTTGAGAAATGGGTAGATTATTGCCTTCTCTATTTTAACAAGTAAAGGGGATTTTCAGAAGAAAGATTAGATGTCACAGTGACTTCAGCTAAGCTGATGGCTGAAATTTGGTCTGAGGAATGTCTCTTTAGTGCCATATTGATGTGGTGGCCACCTGTTTTGTTGTTGGTGGAATGGCTTATAAGAAACCTTGCTGAACCACTGATAGGCAGATGGAATGCTTTGAAACTGGAAAATAGTAATTTACGAATATAGAAAAATTTCCATAAAATGCATTTCTTTTGAGGAAAGGGTTTGCTAAGAGAGCAGCTCATATCCAGTGTGAAATTTCTATTCAGAAAGAGAGAAAAGGTCAAAACAGAATTTCTTGGCATTTCAGGGTTCTGTAACATCTCTCTTGCCTGGCCACCATTCTCATGAATCCAGGAAGAACACAGTACACTACGTATTTCCTGGCTTGTTTTTTAAAACAGGATTATATTTTTTATGTTAATTTAGGTGAAAACAATCCTGAAAACATCCTTTTTTTTCCCAAGTCTTGTTGTATTGTTGATGTTGCTGTTCTTTAATTTTTCTGGTAGGTACTTGTTTAAAATCATTATTCAAGCATTTTTTTAAAAAATAATTAACATATATTCGTTTGATAAATTTGTTAGAAGCATGGAAAGCAGAACATTCTCATGCATGGTTTTGAACACGTCGTATTTCCTCTTTCAAAAATAAGCTTAATTTCTACTTCTATTCAGATGGTATACTTGACCGGTTTTATTTGCATATTAAAAGTAATGAAATATCTTAAAAGCTGATGATGCCAAAACTACTTTGTTCAAAAAATACAGTTTCCTAGAATTTACCAAATTACTTCTTGCTGTGTTAGTAAAGCAATTATTCCATTGTAAGTAGTAGAAATCAGACAAAGTTGTAATATCAATGTGAAAAGATTGAGCAGGTCTTCTGAGGGCAGTGAGTAGTTAGTAATGAACAGCCTGATATGCACCATACTTGTTACGGAACAAAATACTGCTAGGTATGCAATGAACTCTGCCAGAAGCAACCTCTCTGAAAACCTAAACAGAAGCTCTTTGCAGAAGAGAAGTCATTGATAATTATAAAGGTAGAGCAGAACCATCAGTACTGGTACAACTGAGGGGTAGTCTCCTGATATACGTGCCATAGTGTGAAACTGTGGAAGTTCTGCTTTCAGAGGTTGTTTCGTGAAGGTTAATTTCTTGTGTGGACCCTTTTCTTGTTCAGTTAGCACTGGACATGTGCCCAAGTCAAGATTGCATTTGGGCAGGTTTAGTTCTTTGAAGAACATTCTGTGAATATATTTTAATAAAAAAAGCACTTACCTCTTGCTACTCAGATTCATGTTCTTGTCCTAGCGTCTCTAATCAAACGAATTGAATAGTGAAATAGCTATATGCTTAATGTCAAAGTTTTTTGGCTTGTTTGTAAGATTTTAATTATTAAACTTTTCAGTATAATTTTAAATGGCAACAGAGAGCCTTTGCATGGGTTTAATATTAAGGTAGATATGTGCTCTTTCTAGTCATGTACCTACAACTTTGGAAAGTAGTCATCATATTTTCACTGAATGTCTTATCCAGACTTCCAAAATGAACAAATATAACTTGATCTTGAAGAACTGCTTGGTATGTGAATCTTCTGTTGGCCTTTCTTCAATAATTTGATATGCATTGAAATCACAAGTCACTTTTGGCTCCAAGCTACCATCAGCTAAATTACATATCAGTATAATCATGCTAGATCAATAGTACTCTGTTGACACAAGATCACCTTAAATACTGGACAGAATCACTTCATTTGCACTTACAGTTCATCTCACTTTTGTCTTCTGCAGGGCGTGGGGACTCTAAACTACTCTGCTGGTTGTGAAACCATTTAGAGCAGCACACTGCTTCTCAGTGCTGAGTCATGTGAAAAAAATAAATTGATATAATCCTTTTCAACCTTGCTTCTTGACAGGCATACACTTCAGGGGAAGGTGCACATTATCCATATTTTTTGAAGTAAACAATTTTTATGTGGCTTTCTGCACTTTGAAGGAAGGGATCATTCCCATTTCCACTTGCATTTTAACATAATCTTCTCACTAAGATTATGGCACTTTACTGTTAGGCTTTGGCTGTTTAAGGCTTTGACCTGCCGAACAGCCATAAGATTTCGTGCTATACAGTGCAGCTTCAATATCACTG
Organism: Empidonax traillii; assembly: GCF_003031625.1. Lineage (NCBI taxonomy): Eukaryota > Metazoa > Chordata > Aves > Passeriformes > Tyrannidae > Empidonax > Empidonax traillii. Next base: position 365,111 of record NW_020955651.1, read on the forward strand.
ATTCTAAGAAGCGGAAAATACCACCTTTCCACATTTGCAAATGCAATCTTTGATAAAGCAGTGGGAACTGCCCGTGCATATCAGAAACAGAAATTTCTCCCAAATTAAAATGAATGTATAAAAAAATCTGAGAACATAGAATTTACATAAAATGTTTATTTGCCTGTTGGCTCCAATACACCGGTTCAGACAAAGGCCAGGAAAGCAATGACTATTTGCTGTCACCATTTGCTAGTCTGTGTGAAATGTGAGCGTAAGTGCTGCCAGTTAGGTTTTCTGACTAATCCCATGCCTGTTCAGCTACGGGAGTTAAGAATGTGCCTGAATAGTGAAATATTTCTCATGCTCAAAATCAAGCAGGTGGTTTAGTACCTTGATGAGTCAGGTGTCATAACAGAAAGTACTATAACTCTTAAAGCTTGTTGGCATGTCTATAGGAAGGATCAGCCAAGAGGACAAAAAAGGAACGGACTTCTCAGTCCAGGAAGCTTGTTGGCAGCATAATGTGGGAGCTTACCCTGTCACTGACTATGCTGCACTGGAAGATTAATGGTTATTTTATTCTGACTGTCTTCAAGTAGGAAACTGTACTACAGCTTCTTTAAGAAGGGATAAAAGTTTGTATGTGCATGTTTGTACAAATGAACAATTACATATAAAAAAATGCATACACACGTGCACAGCACGTACATACACACTCCTGTAAGTGGTTCTGCTCTTACAGGAATTCACAAGAAAACATAAAAAAAAAAGAGTTTCACCAGCCTTTCTCTGTGTCTTACAGCTATCATTCTCTCAATCAATCTTTTCACTTTTTTCTTTTTTTTTAATGAAATTTTTTTATTGCAAAGTGAATCTAAAAACAAAGTAGACACATTAAGAATTTTAAACCTTGTGTCTAATCAGATGTTTTTCAAGGAATTTATGATTAAAAAAATTCTTGTGATTTATTCTTATGATTAAAAAAATTCTTTTTATAAGATAGTTGTGCGTAAAGAACCTCTGATAAATTCCTATAGTTAAAAGAAAGTGGAAAATATTTATTTTATGGTTTCCAAGGACTGTGTTTTCAATGACTTTTTTGTTTAGTTTATATGTCTCAAAGCACACACATAAACAGACAAGAGTTTAAAGTTCTTTCCCAAGGTCTCGAAACCCAACAGTTCAGCCCTTATTTTGAAAGCAGAGGCCTAACTCACAGCTCAGAGGAAAGGTAAACCTGAGCACTCTCTGGGAGAAGTTAGTTACTGTGATTTTGTAGCTGAGCTGGCCAATCACCCACATGAGTAAAGAGAGAGGTTCTTTATAACACTTACAGGTTCTCTGGAAGTTGTGCCCTTGCTAATGCTTCAGGGTCATTGGCAGACACGGGACCAGCTGTGGTGTATATCCAAGTGCCTGTAGACAAACTAGGGGGCTGGAATGCAATTTTCTTTGCTCTCAAAACATTTGAGGACTCCTGTGCTAGATTTTCATTGAAAGCTCAGTGCTCACTTGGTTTGCGGCATGATTTTCTTCTGGTGTCCCAGCTCCTGTCACTGTCTGGTTGGTTAGCAGCCAAAGGCCACTTATCACAGCCTGGAAAGGTGTATTCAAAAACTAGAGCTTCACATTTAAAAGTGTGACTTGGTGGTAAGTATTGTCTCAAAAAAAATTCCACTTCTTAGGGAGGGACAACCACTGGGTTGTGCTGGGAAAATCCTTACCTGTTGTCTAATGGCATAGAGATTGCAAGTTCATAAGGGTGGGGAATCACTTTAATGTAATTAATATATAATTTATTAATTGGCTATACATAGCAAGTCAAATATCATGGGACACCCATTTGATGTGTTTTATATTTAAAAATAAATAAAGAAAGAAACAACTTGTTCACTATATGTGCCCACTGTGATTAATGGGTTATGTATTATTATTACGCCAATAAATAATTGGAATAATAAGTGACGTATTTTGATGTTTGAACTCAATGATCTTATAGGTCTTTTCCAACCTTAATGATTCCATGATTCTATTCTGAATAAGCTGAAAAATGCGTTCCTTATGTCATAAGCTAATAATGACAACCATGGATATAGTATGTTGGGCATGCAGCTAAGATCCTCAAAGACTAGTTGACTGAAAATATGAACAGGATGTTGATGGGGAGGCTTCAGAGACATACATACACAAACTATGAGATCTAAAATATGTCTGATTTATTAGGATAGCTCAGGGTTTTTATAGCATCTGTATACAAGGTCTCATGACAAGAAGCACATAATTGGTTACAAATCACTGACCAGATGTAAACATGCATTACAAATACCTTTATAATTGGTTATTAACAGGTAACAAGGCAATTATTTACTTTATCAAACTCCACCTTCTTCTTGGCACTGATTTCCTTTTGTTCTAACAAAAAGACCCGCGGCCATCTTGACACCTATAACTTATAGTACTTATAAAACTATACGAAAGTTTATAAAAGTCTATAAAAGTACCACACCTAATATAAATTGCTCACACATACATCATGTTCCTCCCTCAACAGGAAGACCATCCTCTCTGAAAATGGGACAGCATAGCTCTGAGATACTCTACGTTAGGCAGCAGAAATCAATATATCCCAAGAAATCAGATATTTTGCAATTCTGTTTTTTTGGTGTGGTTTTTTGCCTTTTTTTTTTTTTTTTTTTTCTAATGAGGTAAAGGGAGAAACTGACTTGCAAAACAGACAATTGTTTTTCCAATGGTTCATGAAACAACTTCCTATCTCCCTCTTGTACCTGCTGTACCTGAGACCACCATATAGAACCTCTAAGTGCATGCACAAAGTGTAATAGCGGAAGGCAGTAAGTTCACTCCAAATTCTCAAGAATTTGAAACTGTCAAACTACTCTACATTTTTCTCTGTGTTTTGTTTCCTCAATTGACCTCTTATACCATTTAAAAATATTTAATGTCTATCTAAATTTAATTTAACCTACAACAAATAAGACTAAAAAAAGAGGAACTCATATTTGTACTATTACACTAATAGGCTTAATAACAATAATCCTCTAACATCTGTAATCATAAATAAAAACTTCATTACCATATCAATAGAGTTTGTACAAAACCTCAGGTTCACCACTACACCAGCTGTGTCCTGGTGCTCAACAACACAAAACAGCAATTCATGCGAAATTACCAGTCTTTGTTACTGACTCTTTTTTCTGGCTCCAGTCCCAAAATATTCCTGCTGTTCAGGTCTTTTGTTTCCTCTGACTGTAAGTCTTTTATTTCCTAGGAGAATAAAAAAGATCATCCCCAAGGATGCCTTCAGTAGCCTTCTCACCTCCAGTATCATACCTCCAGCTCTTTATTCCTCTCAGTTAAGAGACTCGAGCATTTGGCCAATGGTCTTTACTGGTTTGGATGACGTGCTTCTTTTTCCAGCACTGCTGGTGTTGCTCTAGGCATGTTCACAATGTTCTCTAGAACCTCTAATCACCTTGGAAGATTAGAGCATTTGGAAAAAATACTCATTTAACAATAATATTTTCTGTCAGCTTTCCTAAAGGATGGTAAAATGCTCAGAAAAGCAAATCAGCCAATATCTAATGCTTCTCCTTGAATTAATGTTGAGCTCTGTTGGGCTAGAAACTTGAGACCTTAACCAGGAGTGAAGCCTGAACGTGCTGGGCAGTGTGCACGCTTTTCTAGGAAAAGTTCCTCAGAAAGAGTTTGCCGCTTGAAGACATTACAGAGGCAAGAGACTAAGAAGAGGAGATAGGTTCAGCATCAAATATTTTACTCCTGGATTTGAGTCAGTAAGTCAGAACTAGTCCCATTGCACTGGACCTACTGGTTCAACCACTGGAAGAAACTTTCCAGAATGTGTTGTAAACCTGCCTTAAAGAGATGACAATGATTGGTGAGTTAATGATGCTGAAATATCACTTGGGTCCCTCCTAGGCAGGTTCTCATCTCTGCCAAGTAGCCAGTCATAGAAAGGGCAGTTAATGTTTCAGGCTTCTGGGTTACCCTTGGATTTCCTCTTCATTTCAGTCAGTTGACCAAAACATTTGCATGTTTGCTAACGGAGATAATGGATGTCTTCCCAGCAGTTCTGTTGGGAAGGGAGTGAGGGAAAAGGAAGTAAAAATATTTGTCTGCCAGTTGGCTGCATCTGTTATTCCCCAAAGCCTGCTGAGAATACCAAAAGAGGAATGAACATCTCAGATAATGCCCTATTATATAGCACACAACAGATCTCTCAAGCTGCCATTAAGATGAGATTCAGCCCTGGTAGATGACAGAATAGTCTAAAATCATTGTCCATTTTGATAGGGTTGGCATCTTTCCTGAAAGCATCCTGCTCTGTACCTTGGTAGAAAGAGGACATAAACTGCCTTAGATCATTTTGCTGGCTGGACACACTCTGCTTTTATATTGAGAAGCTCCAGTATTTCAATGCCCACTGGTACTCTGACTAGTAGCTTTCAAATGAACAATATTTTAAGAACACAGGTTGCCCAGGTGACAGGATACATGTCTCTTTACACTGATCATTGAATCACTCATTAGTACAGAGAACAAATAAAGCCCACTGGTGTGTGGAGCACAAGCCTGTAAACAGTGTGGTTTTCTCACTGAGCAGGTGAAAAGACTTGAGACGTAAACCATTTAAAGGTGTTTTAACCTCACTAGGAAGCTAATAACGTAATGATTTGATATTACTTTTGAAATAAGTATCAAAATTGTCTTTGGGAAAACAACTTGCCTGTAAAATGGACAAAACACTTGTGACTTGAACTTATGAAGGGAGAGCAGCCAGATACTATACTGTGGTCAGCCATTGTTCTGTTAGATAAATCACTTCCTCAATGCTATCTCCTCCTGTCATTCCTTATCTTGTTTATTTGCCTTGCAGACTCCTTACATTTCCTAGTAAGTGTCCCTACAATGCCTAGTATTTTCAGACCTTACTCCTTGTTCATTGTCATGATGTTTTCAGATCTAAAGTGATTTCTATGGATCAGGTTCAAGAGTAGACTGCACAATGTGTTTAGTGCTGTTGTGTCTGCACTGAAAATGTAGTCCAGTCCATATCACTGGTACTCCATAAAAACCTGGTTATAAATTTGGCTTTTAAGGTTCAGCTTTGCAGCCCATGAAGCTTTTATTTTGTTGTTGTGTATAGAGATTTTTTTCATTTTAGCTTCAGGTTCACATTTTCAAGCCTGTAATAATTTATCACAATGCCCAGGATTACAAATCTTTAATTCAGGGAACTTCTGTTAATTTTTATATTCAAGAAGTGAAATCCAGAGGATGTCTTAACTCTAAACCAGTTCTGGACTTGTTATGTGACAAATGTGAGATTTTTCATTTTGGTAACCCTCTAACCAAAGCCGGTCCACAAAAATCAATTTTATTTCTTCAACAGTGAATTTCAGAAATGAAAGATAAAAGAAGGTTTTTTTTTCAGTTTGAATCAATCTTGTCAGACCAAATCATTTGGTTAACAGCTTTATGACTGTTCCATTCTGCTATCGTTGCTGTCTAAAGGTCATCTCTTTACCCCATAATACAGATTTATTTTGTTTGCATAGCTGATTCAGTCTTTCCTTCCTGAGTCAGATGTAACAATCTCCCTTTGACCTTCTCTGTAGGTGTTGTAGGCAAAATCCTGCACAAGTTGTTAAGTGGTAATACGCACAGACTTTCAGCTTTAACTATGGATTCAATAGAAGGGAAAAAGAGGCCAGAGGATGCATGGGGATATAGAATCATCCCACTTGAGTGGGATGCTTTCCTGACCTCTTTGGGAGTAAGGACTCCTCTCCTAGGAATATAATGCAGCTACTAACATTACTTAGGCAGAGGTCAACACTTTGAAATACCATGTATTTGGTAATCTTTATGTAGAGCAAAGAGACAGCTTGATGACTGGCTATTCTGATGTCCGCCTGTCATAATGACACTCAACAAAGTCGATATTTATCCCCTTTTGTCACAATTTCTATTATGTAATAATAATAAAACAGTAAACAGAGTGTTTCCAACCAATGGAAACGATGGAAATCACTTAGTCTTCATTTGTGTTTCCAGATGGAGGATCAAGAAGATTGTTTAGATATACCATGGGCATTCATTGTCCTGTCTCTTCAGCAAATCACAGGCAGTCTCCAGTTTTTGACTGAATGAAGTAATTTTTGGACAGATGGTACCCACAATACAAATGATGACCTCAAAATATGAACCTAAGCCTGCTGTTCAAGAAGGGTGGGTAGTGCAGTGTAACCCTACAAAAATCAGTGTAGTCCTTTTCTGTGTGATTACCACTAAAGTTCTGTTATGAGAAACAGAAGTTTAAGGTATTATTAGCTTAGGACTCAAGACATCTGAATTTAATTCCCTGTGATACCTGTCATGTCCACTGGGATATGGGGTAAGTGTAGATCCAGTAAGGGATTTCAGTGCCCTGCAAGGCAACACCCAGGCATACAGAGTGCAGAGCTTTGTGTCTGGTAGTTAGGCTTCCTATGTAGTGACATGTTATGAATGAGATATTTTTAGTTTTCCTATTAATCACAAAGACTTAGATGCTTGACTGCATTTTGGATCTTCAATGCTTAAGTCAGGGTGGCAAGTAAAAGCCTCCATCCATTCAAGTACTGCCTAGAGCCCACATTTCTTTGAAAGAAGGTGGTAGAGTATTTTTTTCTTTCAGTGTCTCCTACACAACAAAATAATTAATTAAAACCATAATTTTCTCAGTGGCCATCATCCTCTCCAAGTTCAGCTTTTAAGACAGTATGACAGCAATTATATAACTCCTCATGAAAGTCTACCTTTTGAGTATGAAAACCTAGCACAAAGTTTCTAGAAGACACTTTTATGCATGTCTTAAATTTTCCTCAGCTCTTTCGGAGAAATATCTGGGTGAATGGTTTCAGGTATTGTATGTTACTGTGATTCCATTCTGTTTTTACACTCACTGATGTACATTAAGAATCTGGATAAGTGTGCCTGTTGCAACCCTTTGTGTCAGCAAGGCAAGCATTTTCTTTGAGGTCATGAGTCCTGCAGAACGAAGAAGCAAAAGCTTGAACCATCTCTCTTATAGCTCACTGTGTGCTTGCTAAAGCCTCCTACTTGGTATGAGACCATCCTAGTATATTCCAGCGGAAAATGAATGCCTCTTTTAACTTGCTATGTTTTAATTACTTCATGGGGCTGTTGCAGGAGCAAGAATAGACACTAGACTCAGACTGTTTTTGCAGCAGAGCAGCCTAAAATGTTGTCCAAAGAATTTTTCTGGTGCAACAACCCTCTCTCTTATGAACATTGTTGGAGATTCCTGTCTTCCATTTTGTCACCTCTCACCATCCTTTCCATTCTTCTACCTGAGGGCAAAAGGCATAGGGAGGGTAAAGAAAGAAAGTTCATCCTGAGCCTGGCTTGAACAATGTATGCATTTTGTACTTCTCACAGATGTCAACACGTACTTTTTTTATCACTACACCTTAACAAGGCAATTTAAGCATTTAGAGACAAGGGCAAATCACAGTTCCACAGTGCATATAAACCCTAACAGACCTGGACATACAATCTTCAACTTCCACATTTTTGGAAGTGGCTGGTTCCTGGAATCACTTAGCAGAAAGGACATCTTCGTCCCAAGGGCATTTTAGCTAGTAAAACCTGGTTATAGTAGGTTCCTGTTCCTGAGCTAAAGAAATGCAAAAGCAGTGGGTATTGAGTAGAAAAGCTGTTCAGGGATTTGATCCAATAGAACCACTGGATATGAGGATCAACCACTTCTGATCAGTAATCCTATGCTCTGGTGACTTTCACATCAGTCATAAGGATCATCTAGAAACAATATAATTTTGTAAGCAATGTGATATGTTGAAAAAAAGCTTTCTAACATCAGTATATGAAGAACCTGACTTACATCTCCAGTCCATTCAATGTTCCTTATTTTGAAATTGTGGTACACAAAGGAACTAGTGGATTTTTATGCATATTTACACACAATTGTCTGGACTTTAAAAGGTGCATATAGTACATTTTTATTTTATGTCACTAGCTATGACCAAGCTTTGATCTTACCATTGGTCTGCACATTTTTCATTCAAGTCTTGCTTGCTTAGAGATGGGCCTTGATTTTTAATGGGCTTATCTATTCTATTTACAGTTCCAACAAACATATGTGAATATAAATGAAGCACAAAGAAAGGTTTTTCTGTGGCTGAATAAAGAACTGCAAACTATGGAAACTGATAAAATAGGGAAAGAAAGGCCTATTTTAAAGGGAGCTAGTAAGAGTTTGCATACCCAACAGTGAAAAAAGTATGCTTTTACATAGTGCATGCTCTATATTGTTAGCTCCTGTCCCAGTTCTGGGTGGGCTACAACATTTTCTGAATAATGACAGTTCTGCAAAAAGAAGTTACTTTTTTTTTTTTTCCCCCTGAAATCCTGCACAGATATCAGAGTTTTCCACGGCATTTCTGTGACTGAGGTGTACATGAATGGTACTGACAAAAAGCAAATGCTAAGCAAACAGTCCATTGATATTTATGTTAGAACTTGTTTGTGTTACACTGGAGAAGGCATTGGTAGTCAGAGAAGACAGAAACTCCTTTCAAAAGAGCTCCGTCACAGAGTATACCTATTAGCCTGACTGTGATGTCATTATCCCTGTTTTAAGCAACATTAGAGGGTATTTTTTGGATATGAAAATAATAAAAAATAGAAATAAAGATGTTATATTAGACATTCTTTAGAATGGAGACTCATTTTTGGTCTCTGTTGCTGCCTTTAAAGAGTCCTTGTTCATTAACGTGGTTTGTGGGTAATAGGAATTTTAACTAAAAATAATTAATTATATAGCATCTTGTTTAGGTTAACTTTTGTTCGGTCAGGTAGGAATTGAAAGACACAGAGAGGAAAGATTCGGATTTTGGCCAGGTACTTTAGTCCTGTTTGTTGAAAGATTCCCTCCTGGCTTTCCCTCAGATTCCATGATCTGGTGGTTTCTTCAGACCCCTCCCCTTTTAAAAGCTCTGCCAACCAGAAAGAGTAGAAACCACATTGCTGTACTTAGTAACTATTCACACTGAATGAACACAGGTCAATTTTTGTCAATATTTGTGTTAGTTGTTTGTCGCAAACCTTGTCACCTACAGAGCTTCTGTAATGAATTAAAGGAGAGAAAAGCATTATCGAAATGTATTCATAATCAGAATAGAATCCAACTTCATCACATTAATGCTTCAGCTCTATTTTGTTATTTTCACAACACAGTATATACAAATTTCAGTTGCTTGCCCTTAGTCTTTCTAGCCACAACACTCAGATTTATGACAGCATAGATTTCTCATTGGAACAGATGGCATACTGCAGCAGAATTTATTAAAGCTGCATTTCCCAGATCCTGTTCTGTAGCACTTTTGCTTTTTCCCCTCCTTTTACTAACGTGACAGAGCATCGGATGGCTCTGACGCTGAAATTAGCACAAAGGCATGTGTGGTTCCTTGCAAATCTGCTCTGCATAAATAATCATTCAGATTACTGACCTGCTAAGGCTCCTAGCTGGCAATCACACAGCAAAGCCTGTAATTTCTCCTATTTGGTGCTGCTCCACCATTCCGTTATCCTGACTTTATGTTGTTATGCATCTCTCACGTCTGACATCAGAGAAAATAATCAGCTGGGTCTTAGGAGCATTATCATTCTAGGTCTTATGTGTAAGTATTTTGGGTTAGTAAGAAGATAGATAGGTATCAAAAAAAGGATGTGACTTGACAAAATCAGGCTGAGTTACAAGTGTTTAGGTTTTCAGGAAGTATTCTGATCTCAGTTTTTCCATAAATCAGGTATTGTAACAGATGGGTGAAATGTAGGTCAGATGCAGCAGACATCTTTGTAAGCACTTGCTTTTATGGTTTCTTTGATAATTTCTGTCTCTCTTGTCACATGATAAAAGAAGGTTTAAATCAGTCCATGCAGACCACTTTCAGTAAGACAAGGAGTATTGAGAGGGAAACCCTGTAACATGAAGGGCAGTATTCTGGCATTCACTTGTGCTTTGGGCCAGATTCATCCTGGATGCACTCTGTATAAAGCAGCAGCATTGCAGACAGGCAGAATTTGCACCCCTGTTAATAAGTACTGTGACACATATTATACAAAAGACCACACACTGCGGTGAAGCTCTTGTAATCATAGGGCATAAAAGGGTCAACCAAGGACACAGTAGCAACCTTGACTTTGAATTTCCCACCTCTTGTTGACCAGTTCAGTATTTGAGGTTTATGTGTCTGCCTACATATTTTGAAAAAAAGCTAAATGGGACACAGAGCCACCTCCTCAAAACAATAAGGAATTCTTAGTAATTTCCTTTTAATAGCTCACAGCCCCTTCAGTAAACATATATATACTGGAGAGTTTAAATGTTTAGAGTTTTAAATGAGGTATCCCTTGGAGCTGTGAGTGCCCGCCGTATGAACACATCATTGCTCACAGGGCGTGAGGGATGTAGCTGCTCCTTTGGAGCAGTGACAGCCGCTGATGCTGATGCCGAGGCTGCACACGCTGCTGGCTCTCATCTCATGACGTACACGGAGCTCCGTGAGGCGGCTCTGCCCCTGCAGCTGCTCAGTGCATTGCTGGGCACGGAGATAAGAGAGAGGGTTACTACTTATTCGATTTAGCTTTAAATGTAAAAGATAAATATGCACAAAAAGATTCAAAATAATCTGTCTTTCTTCCTGAACACCATTCCCTCCAAGGGTTTTCCTCACATCTCATATATTTTCCTACATTAGACACTGTGTTTCATGTTTTTATATCACTGGCTGGGTGTCACTAAGATTTTAATCCCCAGTAAAATATGAGTCAAACCCAGGAATTATTTTTCTTATGCATTTCCCGGTATGTTCTGAGCCTGAGACCAAATTATTTTTAATATTATCATTATTTTTTTAATAGGCTTTGTCTAGAGAAGGCAGCTAATAAAGCTCTTGCATAGGAGCTTAATTCAACAGAAGCCATTCGGTTTAGAGATATACTGGAGTACTTTGCTTTCTGACATCTCTGGGTAGAGCTGATAATGGGAACTTACAGTTACTGATACAGAAAGATGTACTGATTTAAAAATCTGAGTCTTAGAATACTTTGCAACCTGTATGAAAAATAATTCTTAAACTAGAGTTGTCTCTGTGGGACAAAGGTGGGCAAAAATTGACCTTATTTCCCTGCTGTACTTTGGGGAGCCACTGCTGCTAAGTGCAAGTCAGACCTGCAGTGGGACAAATGAAGTTTAGGCTGTGTCTTCCTCTGCAAGCATTGCAGTAAGAGGGGTGCAACAGGAAGCCTCTGGCTGGGGCCTAAGGACAACATCCACTGGAACTGAAATCAATGATAATCTTTCCATGGCACGAAATAACTTTGAATAGGATCCAATAGGAAAATAAATTTTAGCTCATTGTGGAACTGAGTATCTTCGTTGTCAACCTGTTTGTTAAAAGGAGTATGCTGTCTCATTTCCCCTCAAGCACCAGAAACTTGTTAAAACACTTTTTTTAGTGATAATTCTAAGCTCTCCTCTGGGAACACTCATCCCATAAGTCATTTCAGACATTTCTGAAGAATAGCTACTCATATTTGTTCTGGCTCTGTTTCTGATTCTTCCTTATATTCTTCTCTCTTGCTGCACTAATAAGTTAATTTGCTGGCTCTTATAATACATACAATAACAGTCAGAGTCAGAGACATTTTGCTATGAACAAGTGAGCTGGATATGGTAATAAAAGCCTTTGATGAGGACACTACTCTGGTTTCACCAAAAGTTACACAGTTTGTAGCGTTCTTATCATACCCTAAAGAAACCTTGCAACTTCTCTTATGTTTGTAGAGATTTAATTTGATTTATCACATCTACATGTTATGTGCTCTTCCTTCTAGATTACACAAAATCAGAGAAGTACCTTTTGTCTCTCTTTGGCTTTCGGTAATTGGATGTCTTGGAAAATACAGATGTACTGATGAACTGATCTTGACTGAAAGGGCCAATCAAATAAAAGATAACACACTCCTCTTCATTGTAACTCCAGGCTGCAGGTTCATTTGATGTTATAAGTAGACTGGGATATGTACTGATCAAATACTGGAATATCTTTGATAGAATATTGCCTGTATAGAATAAATTTGTCACAGGTTAGCTACCTCACTTTTATAGGAATTGGAAGAAGTCACACTGTGACTTGTGACTGTGTCTAAATCTTTAATGATGGGCCATTTATTCTGGTTAAATGCGATGTAAAAACTCTCCAATAAACACATGTTTAATGACTCATATGTTGTGGATGGAGAATAACAGTTATTTTGGCTTTCTCCACCTCCAAGAGGGTTGTTAGAAATTAACCCTTCCTCCTTTTCACAGTCTTACTGTTGCAGCATGCAGCAACAAATGCACATGCCTCCTTGCTTGATGTCTCCCTGAAATTATGCATAGCAATGGATTATCAAAGCAGCACTGCTCTGCTTGGCAGGGACATTTTTCAAAATGAAGGTCTGACATACCATGGCTTAGAAATTGTGCTCAGGTTTCTAATTAGTGCTGAAATGGATTTGATAAGGTGCAGAGGCAGGACTGGGACTGAAGTTGCCAAAGTGTTATCTCTTTCCTAGTGCACCCACACCACCAGGAAAGGCAGTAATCTGCTTTGTGATACAGTCCCACAGCCACATGGCATGTTACCTAAGTTTCTACTGTTTAAAAAACCTAAAACAACCCAAACTCAAAAAACCTCACGTAGAGAACGGAAATTACAGTCTGCAAAGATGACATTTCTTAGGATTGGCTATCTCCACAATGCAGCCTCTTGGTCATAATTGTTGAGTCATTAATTTACTTTCTGGGCAAGCAATTAGCACTCTATTTCCTGGGAAGAAAATTTCCCTTTGGATGGCAGTGAGAGAGGGTGGGCAAATGATGGCAGGTTTGCAGAAGCTGGTCAGCTGCCTAATCCTTAGAAAAGTTTCTGGCAAGATGTGCTTTAAGAGGAACACTTGCATGTCCATAAACATCCATACACATGTTCACTTACACACCACACAGAAATGTCAACCACAATGCAGGCCTCACTGCTCCCTGTGCTGTAGAGTTCATACCTAAAAAACTGATAAACTCATGCCAACTGAAAGGTGATAGATCTACACAGATCAATGATACTTGATTTATATCAACTGAGATAAACTTAATGTCTCTTCCTTTATTGAAGTTTTGCTTGAATAAAGAACATAAAACAATTTTTTATGACAATATATACTTAAATATCTTATTTGAGCAAGGATAGAGAGAAGGAGAGAAATAAAAAGATTTTATTTTTCCTCACTGTTTTTTGTACACTTCATGTGTCTGTTATTGTAAGTGACAATTAGCAGACATTAATAAACTAAATGTTTTTCATGGTGCATTTTATTTCTTTTGTTAGTGAGTACTACTGCAGTTTCAAATCCATTTCAGACTGCAGAGCATTAATAAACTCAACTGATGGAACAAATTTCACCTTTTATAATCTTAAGCTCTGAAAGATTTACTAAATTCTCATGTCCTTCAATCTCACGTGACTAGTGCAGTCAGAGGAAAATATAAAAACTGCAGCTGGGCAGATAAGATTTAGACTAAGAGAAGGATTACCTCATAACACTAGGACGAACATACAAATGTAAAATTGAGTTTGGATGTTGCTCAAAGCAGGATGTAAAGTGTGGGAAGAGCCTGGGAACCCCCTGCTGCTGGGCAAATCTCTTTTCTTAATGCTGCTGCAGCACTTAGATAATCAAAATAATACCCTATACATTTGTATTGCAGTTGAACAGGAAAGATTGTGAATAAACTTTCTACAAAACTCTTTCCACTAAGCATGGCATTTCATATAGAAAATTGCCATCTCACAACCTTCGAAGGCCTTCAGCATTTGAACATTTTCTGTAACAGCTTGAGTCTGAAGGAAAACTGTGTTTCCTGGACATATGGTCCATAAGATTGGTAAGGGTGGGAGACTGCCCTCAATATCTCATGGTCCAGGGTAGATGATGCTGTGCCCTTGACAGTGGATTACACTGTTACTTGTGAACCAATGTACTGGGCCAGGTCCTCATGCCATGCAGGTCCTCAGGGCATCAGCAGAACTTCAGGCTCCACATGTAAAGCTGGTACAGTGGTTTAACACCTTCAGATATCAGCCCCAGAATTTGCTTGGGGGATGATTCTCTAATCTGTTTAGGAATTTCTTGGGGTAAGCAACAAAGGGCTCTTCCTTTCACACCTCCCTCTCCACCTCCTTCTTCTCCTGCTTCTCAAGTGCAGAAGGCAGGTTTGTTGGCTGGAGGGGAGGTAACGAGGGGAGGAATAACACAGGTCTCTGGTACTTGTCTGATCCTGGAACTGATGATGCAGAAGGCAGAGCCACATTGTGATTTCTTTAGACTCTGTAGCTAACATTCTCCAGGGGACAATTTTTCCCTTGGGAGCTTTAGGAAGTAGAAATGGTCTTCCAGGGGTCAGTCACTCAAAGTAGGTAAGAGTCGTAAAAAAATTAAGACAATGTTCTGGTTCTGTTTGCCAAGTTTTTCCTCTGTGTAGGTTGTTTTTGCCTGTTCCTGGAAATGCAAAGGGCCCAGAGATGGTTGTGGACGTGTCTACACATGCTGATGTCAGCTTTCCTTTCAAGTTCATCCAAAGCTAGAAAGAAGAGTAACCTGAGAATTGATTTTCGCTTCTGCTGAGCTCTGAAATATGTGTCAGATTTGAGCTTCAAAGAAACTGCTTATTCACCCACACAGGGTTCCACTTTTTTATATTCTCCTTTGCATTTTAACTACACCCAGTGGACTCTTCTTCCAAACAGAGAAATCAGAATGAGTACCAGCAGCTTTGTGACATGTGTGCTGTAGTAAACAGCCCTTATTTTTATTTCTGCTTTTGCATAAAACCTGAACAGAGTGCTTTTCTCCACAAAGTATTAGTATTTCACCTTCTCAGATTTTTTTAAAATTGATATAGATGTTTGTGGATAACTATTGACTAGACCCTTACAAAAAGGTTTTCCAGTCACAATGAAAAATCTCAGTGGTGCAGTTGCTCATGTTAGAGAATACTAATTATTATAGAGTAATAAATGAGAATCATTATATTAGATGATCTGTGATTTGCGTTTCTTGAAGATGAACTAAACGCTTACCTTAAATGGCCAATATTTCTAAAAAGAAACATAATCTTCACATGTATATATTATTCTGAACCTTTCAGAAAAATATGTAGGACCAGGTTCAGGCCAGAGTATTGCCTGGAGCAGCACAAAATCAGGGAATTTGACTGCAGGAAAATTGATCCTTATTCTGAAGAGGAGAGTTAATTCTTGGGCAGCAAGGCAAGGTAACAGAGTGATGATTGTCCAATATTTTGTGATTATCATAATACTAATCTGTCACTGCTATTATGTCAACCAGCACGGGATCCACTTACCATGCCACCTTACAGCCATCAGCAAGGAGCACAGTAGATCCCAGCTAAGACGCATATCAGCACTGATTGTGGCTAAGGAACAAAATACTTCTCCTATCTGCAGGAATTATAAACCAGAGTGTATTATCTACCCGGAGTAGTAAATCCGTGCTCAATCAGATTTCTTTCCTGTAGTTAGGCTCTGTAGGCACACAGCAATGCATGGGGCCTTGTGGACAATGAGACCTGCTCTTGCACAAAGCTATCTCATATTAGACCTATAGCCTGGAGCTGTTGAAACAAGAAGGGTTTATGGCTGTTTCTTTCAGGTGTTGATGTGAACAATACTTCACACATGAGTTTATTTGCACAAAGTAACTGGGAAGGATGTCAGTTTGCCTGACTGAGTTGAGCTTCACAGCTCAGCCATGTGCTTAAAACTGCCTCTGCTACTGGGGCATCTAGGGTGGGTAGTTGAGTTGAGGGCATAGGCTCACTCTCAGGAACAGGTTAGTGGCTGTGGCCATAGATATTCTCCTTTTATGTCTTTGCTCTCCATGTACCCTCTGCCTATCTTGCCTGGTCAGGCTACAAGGAATTTGGGAGCAGGGATTGTTTCTGTCGATATGTAGAGTGACATGGTACACTAGTTTGAAGTCCTCATCAGCTCTGTACATGCCACCAATTCAGAATTGGTATAGTAACACCAGCACAGTATTTGCCCATTAAAACTGTGAAAGTTAATTAATCTGGGAAAATAGCACATTAACAGAGCTATGTTGTCTCTTAGTTCCTTGCACTCTGATGTGCCATATAGCTACAGCCCATTTAATTAAACAGTATTTATGCTAAAGGGACCTTGGCTTTGAACAGGTCTCCTATATACCACTATAAATTAACTAAGGACAACATCAAGTGGTGCCAAAATTACTTACAGCAGGGATAAGGAGTAAGGCAAACATCAGTAATTGTTCAGCAGTGCTCTGGATGTCAAATGTGATGCCATCATGGTCCAGGAAGGTTGATGTTTGGGGGTTGATGTTTCTAATTAAATAGAAAGAGAAAGAAAGAAAGAAAGAAAGAAAAAGAAAGAAAGAGAAAGAGAGAAAGAAAGAAAGAAAAAAAGAAAAAAAGAAAGAAAAAGAAAGAGCAGCACACATAGAACTGTAAATTTTTAGTGCAATACATTGAAAATTTGGGGGTGGAGAAGGAAAGAGAGCATCAGAGAGAAAAACAAAATGTTGTCCCCACTGATTACATATGTATGACAGTAAGCCAGTCCAAAAGCCAAAGCTCAGTCCATTTTGGATGGTATAGAAAGGGGCTAAATTTTCCCTTTTCTTGTTAAGCTTATAGAAAGAGACAAATGATTCATAAACAAGAACTACTTTGTTATGTGGTTTTTTACATCTAGAAGGTAAAGAACTCAACACAAAAATTTTTCATCTCAATACAGCTGTTTCATGAACTCTGAACTGAATTAAATTAGATTTAAACTAGTTCCAGGTTATAGCCTGTAAAAAAAGACCAGGATAACTGTTGAGCCCCTGCCTTACTGAGCTAATAGAAATATAACTTGATTTATACTGAGTCCCTTTGGTCTTATTTTTATCTGGACTTGTGGCAAAAACTTCCGGAGGGAGGCATTCCTACTCTCATTTCTGTAACTTACACCACTTTGTTTTGTAATTTTTATTTTTGGTAATCTCTTTTGTAAACACTGTCCTGCAGAGACCTACAGTAGTGAGTCCAATGCAAACAGGACATCAAAACGCATTACATTTAAAAACACA
>NW_020955651.1:382891-384205 GCF_003031625.1 Empidonax traillii
GGACTTGTGGCAAAAACTTCCGGAGGGAGGCATTCCTACTCTCATTTCTGTAACTTACACCACTTTGTTTTGTAATTTTTATTTTTGGTAATCTCTTTTGTAAACACTGTCCTGCAGAGACCTACAGTAGTGAGTCCAATGCAAACAGGACATCAAAACGCATTACATTTAAAAACACATGCTGGTGTACGGTTAAGATTGCGACATTTAGGACTACAGCCTGTAATATTATATAGTGCTACACTACACAAACACTTGAAATAAAGAATTTCTCACACGGTTACTATTATTTTTGAGGGAGTTTTTGTTTGAGTTTCTCAGCATCTTATCACAGACTTCAATAACCTTTCCTTGAAAAATCCTCCCTCTTCCTTTACATGTGACAGAAATCAATGTGTAACCGGACCACGGGGATACCTTTCCTCAGGCAAGCTAAAGCAGGCTTTGAAGGCAGCTGAGATTTGCAGGCAGGTTTAGCTCTAGGCAACAGATGCAGCTGAATCTGGTGAGCAACCTGGCACCTGGAGCCCACTGAATGGCAGTGAGACCACTCAGACCCAGGTCTCACCTTAACCATCCCCTCTCACTTGATTGTTGCTCAGCTGCTGCCGCCCAGATACTGCACTAAGCACTCAGCAACAGTTTTCTAGTCCCCTGTGTCTGTCCCATTGCTTGTGTCCCTTTGCTGCCTGAGTTGCTGTCAGATGGAGGTGGCTGGAGGCAGCAGGGGCAGCCTGGGCAGAGCAGGGTATAGGAGACTGGACAACTGCACGTGCTTCAACATCAAATTTGGTGGATCCTATTGAAAAAGTATAACAAATGTAGAAATAGGTAACATCTCCATATATCAGCCTATGTTCTTATATTGAAAGGAAGTCTCATATTAAATTGGAAACCTAGAACCTTTTGGGATTTACTCCAGTCTTGCTGAGAGACTTAAATTGAGGGATCAGGGCTTAGTTCTGTCTGGTAGAGTAGAAATATGTGAAAAGATTTGGCCCCTGTGGAAGATAGTTTCCAGTCTAATTCACTTCAGTGATTTCCATGTTTGTCTTGCAGCTTTTCCTGCAATGAGGTGGAATGCCACATTGTGTGGGAACTCACTGTTTTGTTACTAGATTTTGCAAAAAAAAAAAAAAGATTGCTTTGATAGATTGCTTTGATAGGGATATCATTCAGTTTAGGCCACATTCAAGTTTTATGCTGTTCTTACAGCCATCTTTCTTCACTGATATTCCACAGGAGTGCATCCCAAGTTTCTCAGATGACTTTGACTATTTCCTCATGCATAAATAAATTAGTGTGACCCTGAAA